>NW_028263379.1:27365259-27543592 GCF_051168715.1 Poecilia mexicana
TTATGCTTTGGGAGTGCTCTGAAAACTTTTAATGGCTGTTTTGATCCCCCTCTCAACCGCCCAGCCCCAAAAGATGCTGCTGCTGGTGTTAGCCGTAACAGCCGAGAGTCCATGTCGAGTGCGGACAAAGTCTGTTTCCAAGCAACATTTCAGCACTGCCTTTCAAACCTACACGAGGAGAGTGTTTGGTATTCAAAACGTATTCTGCGCGGGGCCCCTTTAAGGCTCGGCAGTTGTGAGTGACAGGATGGAAATGGCCCCAGTTCCCATCTGAAGCTTGTTCTTATCCATTGGCATGCAAATCGTCGCTTTGGCCTTTTATTTTGCCAGCGATACTTAAAGTGAACATTGTTGTACTCATGAGCAGGCTGCAGCGCTTGTCCCGTAGCTCAGGTGCAATCACCGTTGGATTGTAAAAAGAAGTGTTGAAAGGGAATACTGATGCTACAGCTTAATCCCCCACACACCAAAACTAGCCCAGTTAGCCGCTCGACACACAGATGCACAAAGGCAAACCCCTAAGATCCACCTGAGAGCTCTGGTACGGATAAAAAGACCTCAGAAGAAGTTCAAAAGAACAACACCAAAGGAGCGCAGTATATCAGTATTTTTAAAGCCATAAATAATTTCCGAGGCACTTTCTGCACATGCATGCTGATAAAAGCAACGGCTCCTGAAAGGCAGGCTTTCAGTGCACAGAGAGGGGTATGGTGCATCACAGCTGAGATATGACAGTCGTCCTCAAACATGCTCCCACACCCCCCGCCCCACTCATCTGTGGTTGTGTGTGTGTGTGAGAGACTCAGTGAGCAGATTACATAAGCCTGTCCTACCTCTGTGGGCTCTCTCTCCAATCTCCCTGACATTTAGACAACAAAGGTCACATCTGAAAGTCTAAATCTGTACAGACACCAACGTATGGGTATATGTATATATGTATGGGTAATATACCCATACGTATACAAAGAGACAGAGAGAGTATGTATAAAAGGCCGTAATTTCTCACTGTACGTAGAAATCATATCGAATTAGACTTATTGCTGTTTCATTTGACTTTCTTAATGTGAGGCAGCAAGATCACATCACAAGATTGCTTTTTTTTTTTTTTTTTTTACTATAAGTCCAAATGATGTACAGAACTTATGGACCAAACATGACACTGGACACCAGTTGAATATGGGGTGTGTGTTTTATTTGTATTTGGAGCTTTTCAAAATCCGGTCTGGTTTGCAGCCACCATTTTCGCTGAACTTATTGAGATATGTGATAGATAAACACAGATCATTGGATAATTGTGAAGTGAAATGAAAATGTGTTGTTTTCATAGTAATTTACAGATTAAAATCTGATCAAATGTGGCCCGACCTTTTGTACTCAGTAACCTTGCAACACATTTAGCTGTAGTTCCAGCTGGAAGTGCAGCGAGGCACGTCTCAATCAACGCTGCACATCAAAACACCAACATTTCTTTGCTAAATTCAGACTGGATGGAGAGCGTCTGTGAACACCAACTTTCATGTTTTACTACAGATTCTGTACTGGATTTAGGTGTGGGCTTTGACTGGGCCATTTTAACACACGAGTTGACTTTGATCTAAACCACAGGAAGACCTAAGAATGTAAGCAGAGCTCATTTTGACTTTATGCACCTTTTTCATAAATGTTTTCCATTATTAGCCGTTCTGTCAACAGATTCTCCCACCTGAGCCATGAATCGTTCCACCTCCTCCAGAGTTACCATGGACACAATGCTCTTTCAGATCTATGCTATTTTTTCTTTCACTTTACAATTAAATAAAATCCAAATAAATACATTGGAGGGACTTTTCAGACCTCGAGTGTTCCTCAGTTTCCAGTTGAACATTTTCCCAAATGCAAATCAAACTGAGTGTCTTTATTGATGGTTGCTGAGTTGACTCCAGAAGAATAGTGTGTCAGGGAGAAATGATTTCCAACTTCCCCCATAGGACCCTTGATCCAAACAGGTCTTAATTTTGCCAAGGGATGGGATGAAATGTGGTATTTTTTTCAGTCTGAACCTCTGAACTGAACTTTGACCTTCTTTTGAAAGTACATATTAAACCACTAGTTGGCAGTACAGCTAATGTAGGAGTCAAAGTTGTATTTTTGTTCATTTTGTATAGATATAAAGCATATTATCACAACAGAAAGTATCCTGGATAAACTACTCATACATCAAATACACCAGATATTCTGAGTTGCAATTACATATTAAGCATAGATATATTGTGGGTGGTTTGTTGCCAACTGTGATTTTACTATGTAACAAAATGTAAAAAGAAAAAATAGCCGATTAAAAAAAGAAGCAGAAATGTGTTCAGCCCAGCAAAACATACTTTATTACCCATAGCAATAAAACCAAATTACAAGCTATCAGAGATATGCCCCAAGTTTTGTATCTCTAGGCAAAACTAGCAACATAAACAACAACAAATTTAGAAAGACCAGATCATTTCCTGTTCCAAGGCCTCTTTCGTAAGGTTTTTTGAGGTCGCTGAAGTCATTGCTGTCCCCTTTGGCCTTTGGCTAAGTAGCTGCATAGTTAGACGATCTTTCCCTGAATAAGACTTCAATTTTTAGAGCTTGCAAATGAATCTGTTTGTGGTTGGTAGGTATTTCACTAATGGGAGGCAAAACCCACCACACCCATTTCCCCTTCAGTCTGCTCCAATTCTTTTCTTCTCCTCCCATCCCCACGGCAACCACACTGACTTCCTGCTTCCTCCCAGGCCTTCAAGCCACAAAGCGCCCTAAAAATAAAATCGCTGGACTTTTCCTGAGCACAGTTTGTGTCACCATTGTCCGGCCATCAGCTGTTTATTCGTTCAGGACCATTTAGAAAGTCAAGTCAGTGGGTCAGAGCACACAGAGAGCTAAGAAGAATAGACAGACAGATCAAACAGAGGGGCTCTGCCAAGTAGGATGAAGAAATCCTAGTCATATGCTAAACATCACAGGAGTATACTTTCTAATGACGACATTAGCGCAATATCTGTGTGTTCTCCAAACTGTAGAACAAGATGAAACTATCCTGTGACTGTTTTCTTTGATTCAGTCCCTGGTGAGACTTGCAAATGAACCTGAGAGGATTGCTGGAACTGAAGGTAAACTTAAGACAGTTTTTGAATTTCCTCAGCCTGAACTTTCTTATTATAAATGATATTCAGGAAAGGAAATGCATCTGAAGTAAAGCTTAATTAAGGAATGCGACACTGGAGACTGGTTTTAATTTAACATGTCTCAATGGTTTTGCCTTCTTCTTTGACAAAGATTACCACTTAATTCTTGATGGTTCTTGTGAATACCAGCTGTGAAAATCAAACACAAGACCCATGCAGGCAGGAAAAAAGCTACCATCTTATCTACCTTTGGTTCAAGCAAATCTCTGTTAATTTTGTTGATGAAAAACATCATTTGTCCAGGACGAGACCTAAATAAAAACTCTTGCAGAGGGACTGGAATGTGTTTGTGCGAGAATATCTCAATTTCGCTGCAATGAGATGCTTTTAGAATAATAAGAAAAAACATAAAAGTCAGGATGGATGAAATGAGCAACTGTTTTGCAAAGTGTTTGGAGTAATCATGACTGCCAACAGACTAGAAAAGAAGACATCAGGAAACAGGCCCTCCTGAAATTATTGCAAAGCCAGACATGCTAACAGCAGCTTGCTAACAGCAGCATGCTAACATGTTACTGGGGCAACTGTTGTCTTGTGATCGGAAGGTTGTAGGTAGATTTCAGCGTCCTCCTGCCACATGTTGATGTAACCCTTTGCATACATGTGAGTGTTAACGGGTGAATGTGCTTTGAGTAGTCAAAATGATCGGAAAAGTGCTATAAAAGTTCAGTCAGTTTAACATTCTAATGTTAGCATGCTAACATGTAAACCACAGTGCCAACAGTAAAACTGACACGTCATACAATCCATTTTCTGTTCAGACAATGGAATATAGCACTATATGTGTGTAATTGAGTTTAATGAAAGCGCTAATAAATAGCTGCAACTTCTACTACATCTTGCAGATTTACTCACTGCTCAAGGCAGTTTGACACCCTCTACCTCGCCGAGTTGGGATTGGGAAAAAATCCTAATTGGGGATTTTACATGATTTCTGACCAGTTAATAAAAAGCTATGGATAATGAATAGGAAAAAAAGCCCAGTTCCTGAGGAAAAAACTAGAATTGCCAGATCAGACCTCAAATGAAACTGGAAACTTTATTTCCAGTTTCATTTATCACTGTCTCACTTTTTTGGGTAAGTATCTGTCCATCTATATTGTTTAATACACAAAACCTTTATAAATATACACATTTCTCAATTGGATTTAAAAAATCCAGCTAATATCGGAGGAACAGCAATTTGCCACAGTTTTATATTCATTGCACACACGTGTCAAAGTTATTAATATTCTCATTTCACAAGAAAATATTCTATTTTCCCTGTATTTGAAACTATGTCTGCAGATATGATGAAAATAAAAGACATGATTGCATGTTTTATTTCTCAGCCCTTAAAAAGCCTCTTCATTGAGTCATCCTTGCTCCCTCTCCTTCTACAACAAAACACAATAACAAAGCAACAAGGAATCAACTTTTAGGAGAAAAGATAAAGCTATAGCCTCCCCAAATCCATTTATGATTCTCAGAATCAGTACCAGTGTGTTATAAAATAAAGCAAAACAGATCATTTGAAACCCCAGCTGTGGCACATGGGAAACACTCAAATGAACTGTGCAATGATTTGCTTGGTTGCCTGAATCAGTGCCACTTTACTCTCATTCTGCTGCGCTGGTTGTGAGTGTTCATGCTCACTATTGTCACTATTCATCAGAGCCCTGACTTTGCCACCTGCGGCCCGGAGCGCCGGGAAGCAGGGGAGAGATTTGTCCTTTCAGATCCGTCCCGAGGTTACTGTTCATGCCATTCATCAAAAGAAAAATCATCTACGTGAAGATTTTTACAGGTCCCTCTAAGTAAATATACATTTATTTATGTAATTCACTTAAAAACAAAAGTAATTAATTTCTTAATTTTCACAATTTTAGCCCCAATTTTTCAGAAAATTAGAAGATAAATGTCAAAAAGATATGGGGTGATCATTTGTTGTTTTAAAAGTGGCTTGTAAATAAATTTGGTATTGTACAGTTTTATAACACCAGCAGATGACGTGACTGTGAAAACGTCTCACTGCAACCTTGGTTCCCAAAATCAAATACATCATTTATATTCAAATGAAAAGAGGACGTTGGGCCCTGAGCAGCATTCCAGTCATTTTCTCTTCATAAGTAAGACACCTCTGATGTTGCCTGTGGTTTATGGTTTAATAGGAGGAGCCCATAATGTCTTTGTGTTAGCTTCAGTCCTTGTGAATATTACTGAATGGGCTTCACTTTATACTACAGTAATTATCTCTGCTGCCTGTGTAGCTTTTTTCCCCAAAAAACTTTTTCCTTCCACTCAACTTTCCATACGTGACGTACCTGGATGCAGAACTCGGTAAAGAGCGCCAATGCAATAATATTAGCTCTCTACTGAACAATTGTAAAGTAAGCAGTGACCCTGACACATGGGAAGGCCATCACATAATATTTGTGTTTTTCAATTGGTATTATGCAATATTCAAATGTTAAAATAAACTACATTTAGGGTTTCTATTTTTATCATAAAAGTTACCATAAAAAATAAACTATATCACCTTAAATGAATGAATTCTCACACTATATCTTGCATAGTTTGACTCCCAAACTAATATGACTACTCATAGGCATTGATGATCACAAGAACAAAAAAAAACATGCATACAAACACACACACGCACGCACGCACGCACGCACGCACGCACGCACGCACACACACACACACACACACACCAGGCTGCAGTAGGCAGGTGTTTTCACATGCCTGAAGGGGAGGAATGGGATGAGGCAAGGGAGGACAAGGTGAAGGAACACAGAGAGAAAACAACAGTAGGGGAGAAAAACTGATCTGCAAAGAGGAGAAAGAAGGAAAGGAATGAGTTCTTAGGTCACAAGAAAAAAAAATAAGGAGGCGCGCAAAGAATGAAGAATGAGGTAAAACTACAAAGACCTCGGAGGGGTGGTTGCATAATCCGTGTCTACAGCGGAGAGTTTGCTCTTATGCCGCATGTGGTGTAGCACAGTAGCAGGGAGGTCAGAGGGAAAAAGTTAGGCTAAATAATGTACACGAGAAGTGGCAGCTGCCAGAAAAATGCAGCCCATCGTACTCAGAGCCCTCCAGGATACATCCGAACTCTCAGGAAACTGAGAAGGCAGTTAGCTTCTGTCTCATTATTTTATGGCAGGATAAAGTGATCATGGTTAGAGGAGTGTGTTTGATTTAAATCACAAAATGCAGCTGGGGTAGTTAGTAAAGACTCTCAGAGCACTTGATGACTCATTGTTAGCCTGATAGTTCTGGGCAGTGAACTATCTTTTACAGCAAAAGCTACAAACTTTTCCCTCCTCTGAATGAAGAAGCTGCACAGACAAAAACATTTGTAAAATACAAATACATGTGTTAAATACTTTCATAATGTGTCATTCCTTTCACATATAAATACAATTAGGTGTCTTTTTAAAAGTGAGAAAACATATTTGGAATCATTTAAAATGATAAAATAACCAAGAACATACATAATAGCTATGTTCATGGGAAAAAAATGAGGTAAAAGGAATAGGAATTAAGACCATCAGCTTTATAGCACGCAAAAAATATCTATACCAGATACTGACTGTCTGTTTTCTAGAGCTGTGCAATGAGTCCGAATTCAATTCCACTATTTATTTTGAGAAAATTAGTTGACAAAATCAATTATTATTGTAAAATGTTGGCTTCATTTGCAGTTCTTCTTTTGTTTATTAAGTACAATAAAAGAAAATCCACTGGGCAAAATTCAATATGGAATGAAAAACTGAACAGCCTATAATCTAAAAACTAAAACTACTTCAACCATATTGCAGGATTATCGACATTAAATTGTCTTTAACAAATTATACTGCATCAAAATCCAACACTCAATGTGAAATCCACAACCTGCTTTGTGAAGTCTGTGGTGAATTTCATTGGACAAAATACATAAAACGTCTACAAGAGCAGATTACCTGACTAAATACTCCACTAATGTCAGCTTAGTTTGCAGATAATAAGATAATAGTTATTATTATCTGCAAGCTAACTGAAAAGTTAGTTAGTGTACCACAATTACATTGATACAATTTGATCAATGTTATCGATAAAATTGTTATCACTCTACTACTACAACTAATAATAATAAACGTTTATTAATTTTCTTCCAACTTTGTAATATAAAGGCTGTAAAGTAAGTGTCAACAATGAAGAAAAAAAACGAAACTAAATTATCACTAAGGCTGTCCTGTCAGACAGACTGACAGCATGCAACAGTGTTTTGACTGAAGGCCCTGGAATGGATTAATCCTTGATAACCAACCATCTGGCCTAAAAATAAACAGTGAGTCACAAATAGTGAACAGTGTGAATCCTGGTAAATTAGAAATGGAATACGACCCAAAAGATACCGCTGCTGTTCAGCAGAAAGTGTTTATGTGTTAAAGAATCTCATTATAGGAATCACTGCCTGTTAGTGCAACCTTGTTATTACTCCTCCAACGTGCCAGCAGCGCAGCACAGAGATGGAACGGTGCATACTCCGGCTCTGACGAGACACGAGCCGCACACACACAAGTCTGTGCATGATCTGACAGAGTACAGTGAACAATAGGACGATGCTGTAAAACAGGATGGGCCAGAGAGCACGGCTCCTCCAGCACCAGAGAGCATGCAGCTCTCCTGAAAAGTCCAAATGGCTTTTGCAGCGAGCGGTGGAATCCGCCTCTATGCTTATGTAAGAGAAAGGCCCTGAGCCTTTCTCCTTTCCCTAACGCGCATACAAACACACTCAGCATAAACGTGGTCACATAGCCATGCATACACCATCAACCCATTTCTTTGGGAAGAATCAGCCCGGGGAAGCTCTGATCCAACCATCCGCTTCAGACTCAGGCAGGGACACTGCTATTAATCAGAGCTCATCATGTTCTCCCAAACAGCGGCAGCTGTTGGCGCGCTGGCAGGTGAACAATGCTGAATGAACGCTGATGAAGGATTCTGGGTCGCCTCTGGGTTATCGCGCAAACTATGCGTGCGTGCAGTTATTCTGGGCATGGATCTATTCCCAAGGCTTCTCCAAAATAAGGCCTTAGGTGAAATTACATGTACAGTGTGTTTGGCTAAGATATCGTTAGCTGGTGCTACTCGCTGCTAATCTAATAATAAAGATGTCAATGTAATGACTCATCTGTCCTGACAGATTTAATACTGAATTCTGGGTAGCAGCATGTAAAGGGCGTGTGTTCGAAGAGGATGCATCATTCAAACAGAGTCGCTTTGTATATTAGCAATAAAAAGGCAAAAAAAAAAAAAAAAAAACACACAATTTTAAGATTGTCTATCTATAAACAAAACTGCTATGTATATGTTTGAGATTTTATGTTCCCAACAGTTAAGGGGAAAAATGTGAAGCAAAGGAAATCTAAAGGCAGTTTTTTCCGCCAAATTGACCCAATTAATAACTGTTATGCCTAGTTAATATGGCAAAACTTTTATACCAGTTTTCTCCTTCGGAGAATCTTAAGAACGTCCCGATTATCAGGATGTCTCTTGAGTTATTCCTGCTGTGTTTGGTGTGTTAAGAGTGATCTGGTCCACTTGTTCGGATCTAAAATCTGGGATATTCAACATGTTGGATTGTCTTGACCCGACATCGCAGCGTGTACGGTGTCCCCTGAGGACAAATGAGCACACAGCCTGTTGAACCCGGCCTGCAGCCAATCAGAAAGCCAGGTGAAGGAAACACACAGGGGGATTCGAAACAAAGACGACAAAACAATGGGCATGGCGCACTATAAAGTCTGACGGACATCAGAGAGATTTTTTTCTATTGTGTTTTTCTCTGTTAGTCCATAATGTGTTGCCATTGCGTCTTGTCCGTCGGCCATGTTTGTTCATCTGAACTCACGTTTGGTCTAGGGAGGTTTTGTGAGATTTCCTGTCTCACATCTAAATGTTTGTGTGTGACGTTTTGCTCTGTCCATGTGGCTCAACTCCACAAACGTCACACCAAATCTGTTACAGGTAAAAAAAAATTATCGTCACGTGTTGTGACTCTCAAGCTTTGAAAATCAGCCGACGATTTAATAATCTGGCCATGTGAACCAGGCATTGGCTTTCCATCACCCAAAATATTTATTTTCTGGTCTCCTTTGTTGTCTCCCAGATAATCTGTATTTCTGCTTAGATTAAGTCACACACAGGTCACTAATAATGATGTAGATTAGATTTTATTTAGGGGTATCGAAGTAAAGATGGCTGGAAACACTTGTAAACATTTTGAAAACGATGTATAATTTTCCTTTCACTTCTCTGTTATTTTTATTGGTGCTTCATATAATCCCAAAACAACATGTTGTTCTTTGTGTGTGTAAAGTAACAAAAATGTGAAAAAGTGTTTGAATAATTTGCTTTAGCTCATTTTTGGTGCTGCTCCGTCTTCTCCTCACATGGATAGAAAGAAAAGCAAGAAGAAGTCCTTCAAATCAACTTTGCTCCTTTTCATCCATGCCTTGTTGTTTGCCCAACTAGCTCCTGCCTGCTGACTCATGTATTTGTAGTAACTGGATACCATTGCATAATATGATTAATACTGCAACTTAATCATATACAATTTCTGTTGAAAGTCCTAATCTGCATGAAATCCCTAATAAGACAACTCCCCTCCTTCTGGACAAGTTGACAGCAGAGCTTCGGGCGCAGCATTAGCAACACGCATCACGCAGGCCTCTTATCTGCACAGGAATTAAACACTGCCACTGCCCACATTTTTATTTATTTTTTTATTTTTTTAATGCAAAGTGTAGAATGAGACGGGACAGAAGTGGAGACGAGTGGCGTGTGTGTGTGCGTGTGTGTGTGTGTGGTGGGGAAGGGGGAAGGACACCATGATGAAAGTGTAACACCAGAGCAGAAATGGAGAGGAGAGAAGGAGGAGAGCAGAACTGGGGGAGAAATCCATTTAAATGAAAGGGAGAAAAGAGGCGTCAGCATTAGTAGCTAATCCACTGCAGTGAGAATGCTTTCTCTCTGCCTGCGGCCTCACGGCTTCAGTCGTCATCATAACAGGAAGACTGTAACATACACTTAACTGTATTCCAAACAGCACATCCAAGCAAGACAGCCCTGTGAGAGAAAACCATTTGCCTGCAGGGAAGCCAAGATATCTTGCAGCCCCATTTTTTTTTTTTTTTGTTCACTGTTGATGTTTCTTATTAGTATTTCATGAGCGACTTCCGGATTTGTTCCACAAAAATAACAGTATCTCATTTGAATCTCAGTCTCTCGCCATTCAAGCTCGAATTCTTCAGTGTTACATGTCCGTGTTCGCAGCCCCCAGGGGAGGGCCGTGACAAAGGGAGCATCTCTCTTCCCTTCTCTCCCACCCCTTTTCTCTCTTTTCACCCACACACTTTCTCTATTTAGCTCATGCTTAAAAAGGATGCCTAAAGATAGAAGCAAAGAAGCTGAACAGGAGCCAGCCGAATGTCATAGCAACAACGTGCCGCGGTTCACAAATACAATTTAGATCAGGAAGAAGAAGAAGAAGAAGAAGGGAAAAAAAAGTTATAATCAAAGTCAAAACGCAGCTTTCTCGTTTCCTCAAGGACGAAGCTTACTCGGTTTCAGTCCAGAGACGTGGCAGCCGTGGAAAGCTGACAGTGGGGGCTCATAATCTGCCACTTCAACAGACTGCATCACTGTAGTGACAATGAGCTGCCTATGTTACTTAATTTACTGTCTGCAGTCGTCTGTGGATGCACATCACGAATTGTTTCAATGTAGAGGAAAGATTACCTAGATGCTTTCATGACACTCTAGACATTATGTGTTTCCTTACATCACAGCATGCAGATGTACATTTGACAGAAACATAGAAACATAGCTGTTAGCACATTGAGAAAAACTCATTGGAAGCAGAGAATTGGCTTTTTTGTGATTAAACAACAGAATCGATATGGGATCTGTGCATTCAAGGTTTCACGGACAGACGACCCGGGCTCAGCTGGAGAACTGTTCCCCGCACCGTCATGGATGTTTTAGAAAATCTTTGCCTCTCCTTCCCCTGGAGTTCCCAAGAGGCCACTTGCACATCAAAGGATCGGCGCTGAAAGGCCCAGATTTGCTTCCTGTGTAGCATTACATCTACTGCAGCTAATTTTTACACAGCTGACAAAGACGCAGCCTTGTAGATACACTGCTTCACAAAAATACTGACATCCTCTGATCTTTTTTCACATTTTGTCATATTAAAATCACAAAGTTTAATCTAATTTATTGGGATTTCACGAGGTAGAGCCACACAAAGCGAAGTAAAGTGGGATGTGATTAAAAATGTAAATGAGTAAGTTATTAATAAAACCTTAAAAGTGAGGCACAAAAAGACATTTGTTTTTCTGCCCTGTTTTTTCTGATACCCCTAAATAAACTTTAGTAGAGACATAAAAATATGGCAGAAGATGCTCTGATCAAATGAAGCCAAAGAATGAACATTCGGTCCTCCATACCAAATGCTGGCAGTAATACTGAACATCCCCCTGAACACCATTGAAAACATGGCGGTGGCAGCATCATCCTGTGTGCATACTTTTCTTCAGCAGGCACACTCCTTGAAGAAAACCAGTTTGGAGGCTCCAAAAGACAGAACAACAACCCTCAATATAGCCACACCTACAAGGGAATAGCTTAGATCAAAGCGTAGTCATGTGTTGGAATGGTCCAGTCAAAGTGCAGACCTGAATTTAACTACTTTTCCTCTAATCTGAGTGATTGCTGAACTATTTTGCAAAGACAAATGGGTAAAAACAAACATAGAGAGGTAATAGCAATAAAAGATGGTTCTATTATTGACTCTGGAAGGATGAATACAAATGCAGGAGAACTTTACAAATCTTTATTTGGAAAAACAGTGAAAACCACGTGTCCTTATCTTTCCACTTCAATATTAAACCCTACTTTGTGTTAGTAAGTCACATAATGCTAACAAAATGCCTTGTAGTTTCTAAATGTAACGTAGCAAAATGTGGACAAGTTCAAGGGCTGTCAATATTTTTGCAAAGTCCTGTGTAGGCTACTATGTGAAAACATTATTACTAAATAAGCCAATTCAGATTTCACCAGACATTTAATATTTTTTTATGTCAGAAATTTAAGCGCGAAAGTGACGTAACTCCTTCAGAGTGCAGCATGACAGTCCTCAACATCTGCACCTTCTAGACGAATCACTTCCCTCATAATCTTATTAAAGACCCACTAAAGCCATTTTAGCACTTGCTTATTTTCTCTGAAACAACCTCATTGTGCTATGCTTGCACAAGCCAGGCCTCGGCATCATAAACCCACTGGCAGAAACACAGACTAAATAAAGCTGCAGCTCTCTGCAAGGTGATTTGAGGGGTGTGTCTGACTCACTATGTTGACCTGCAGTGGTTCTGACCCGGGTCTCAACAGCCTCTTCCGCCTGCAGCTGGTGGAGCCTCCGGACCTCAGGCGCACCGACGAGGACGACTGGCCCATGTCCACTGGGGTGGGAAGCGCACGGAAAAACGGGTCAAGAATTAAGAAAGTGTGCATAAATTTGCAAATTTTTAGCAAGAATATGTGCGATTACCTGAAGTAGGCAGGAGCAAAGCCAAGGCGGTGAGAGTGCTGGGGGGAAGAGGCAGCGAGCGACACCGCTGCAGAGATGCCCTTTGCGGGGGCTCGAGTGGCGACACTCCCGGAGGGCGAGACAAAGCCTAGAGGGTACTGGGGTGGTTAGGACATATATTCCACATAACGCAACTGCAAATGACACAATCACACACTGTTCTACCCTTCACCTTAAAAGAAACCTTCTTCTCTGCGTTGTCCCGTTTCTTTTTTATTTTTTTATTTTCTTTTTGCTGTGAATATAAGTATTCCACATCCCAGCAACTCTATTCTGGTGCACTGGCCTCCATGCGTGCGCCGCAGCAAACCAAGAGAGACTATACATCATGCCGACCAAGGCGTTCTCTCAGGTTAAAATGAACTGACTCTGGGTTAGGCCAATGAGAGGTGAAGCTTATGGGAGCGATGAGGCAGAAAATTGGCCACTGAGAAAGACTGAAAATGAAGGATGGATACAGAGAAACCAAAAAAGACAGGGGAAGAAGAAAGGGGGAAAAAAAGGAATTGGTGAGACGGAGGAGCAGAAAAAGAAGGAAAATGTTCAGAAATGCAGGCCTCTGTAAATGAGGCAGAGCATGCAGGCATTGTTGCAACTAACAGTGAGCGGCATATAAATACTGGGTTAGTCCTGGGCTGCCCTTCAAAGCCTGGAGAGTGTGCTTGATTCATTACGGACTTGCTCTATATTTATCAGTGAGTTGGTGGAGCCCACGAGTGAGTCTTGGCCATCCTACTTTTAGCTTGATATATTCTCACATCTGCATATTATAGACTCTGAAAATGCATACTTTAAGGTAGCGTCTGATTTATTTTTTTTAATTTCAGAAAATATCGAGCTTCTTGACATCTTACTCTGTGAGGCAGCTCCGTCGACTGGGTCTCTCTAGTAACACTGCTCTCTATGACAGAACAAGGCCTGGAGCGTGCAGCCGTCCGTCTCTGCCCTGGGGAGTGCAGCATGGTGGCAGCTGGCCGGCGTCTCAGCCGGGGCAGGGAGCCCACCTCGCTATAGTGCGTGTAGATCTCACGTTCCGGGTTGGACCTCCACAGGTCCAGCACCGCCGAGGCCGGACGGGGACGGTGGAGCAACCTCCTGTGAGGCACAGAGGTCTTCTCTGTGCAAGCCTGGGCCGGGGCTGGTCCGGGCTGCCTCACACTGCAGCCTGTCTTGCTGGCAATCTGCTCACACAGCTGGGATTGGCAGAGATACTCAGCCGCTTGGCCCACATACAAGCGCAACAATGCATTTCTTGTGCAGGGAATAAGGAGAGTACGTCTGCAGTTTTGACAAGCTACGCTTCATATTTCTGTGCAAAAGATAAATTCCATCAGTCGACACTTTGTGTTTCTACTTGCAATGCATGTGTGGGTAATCAGGTAAGAAAAACCACCGAGTTTAAGCGACAGACTAACACTTTTCTTTTTCTTTTACCATGAGGTAATTATTAAGAAGGGTTGTAAATAATGCATAGGTTCATTTCATTACTTAATCATGATGAGGATCAGGGAATAAGTCTAAACAAAACTATTTTTACAGTCTAGTTTGCAGCCCTCAAACTAGATTTGGAAACATGTTTTGACACATCACTAAATCAAGACGTTCCATCATACCACAGGGGGGTTTTCTCAGTTCTGGTCTCGTCTGCTGCAGCTGTTAGCTGCACATCAGATATGAATAAATAAAGAACTCTTCATTCTGCATGAAGACTTTCTGCAGGTATGCGTGTACTTCATATAAATAATTATTTCCAGATATTTTTGATGGGGAATGCATGATGGAACAACAGTGCTGTGCCAAGCAAGAACTTAAACCCCTTAAGCTTCGATTGGTATCCACTTCGACAATCAATATTTAAGTCATTTTCTACAATCTCATAGTCTAATGAAACTACTGATAAAATTTGGGTATCTGTGCACTCCTGAAAAGGCAAGATTTTGATTTATTATTACTTCTTTTGACAACAAGTGCATGGCTAATAGTTGTGTCGCTAACAGATTTGCTCACTTATCCATAGTTACCATGGACCTTTTGGCTACTTCATCAATGCTCTCATTTTGGGTGGACAGCCAGATGACGGCTCCAACAGCACAGGTTGCTTGAAACCTGGGAATTTGTTTCATAACCTATCCCTGCTTTAAACCTGATGATGCTGTTTGTTCGCTCACATTCTCTAAGAAATCCCAAAAGTCTATACAGGAAAGCTGTGTTTATTTTCAGATTATATCACACAGAGATTAACTCTACATGCCAGTTGGGTGATTTTACAAGGGATTGGCTCCACGGGATTTTATCCAAGACTGTCAAACTAAAGAGGTGTAAAAGTAAAACAATTTAAAAACCATTTGTAATTATCCTTCTGCTTAGCAACAATGCTTTACTTTGTGCATAAAATCTTGATAAAATGTGCAACCTTTTAAAGGGGAACAAAAACTACTACAAGATACTGTGTGTAGGCTCCTGTACTGCAAATTAAATAAGTTACCCAATGATATATGAATTTGTTTTTTTAAGTAGTAGTGGTTTAGAAACTGAATTTTGAAGCACAAATGGCTTAAGGACACAATTAAAAAAATAAAGGAACTCAGTTGAACTTTAATGTATAGATCTGATTCCCACCTGGGTGTAAAACGCAGGACCTTGCTAAACGCTTGTGGGACACAAGATTAGCACTTTTCCCTAAACAAATGCTCCTAAAGCACTTGCCTCTGCATAATAAACCCCTATGAAAGTGTGCTGAGTATTGAGATGTCATATCTCATTTAGTCAGAAGCTAACATGCCCTGACTCGTTGGGATGACTAGGAGGGAGATGACTAATTCTGAGAAGGGGCGGTCGCCGTTAAGAGGCGCTGACGTCACGGATCTCTAGGGCCGCTGTATCCTGACACTGCAGGCTCGGTGGGAGACGCAAGCTTTTTTTGCAGGCTACAAAAAGCTGGTCAAACGGGGAAGGACAAACTTTTGTAACATGCTGCTGTGTGTGTGTTTTTTAATATATATTTACTGTAACATCTTTTCTCCAACAGATGGGGCAAAAGGACAACATGAGGGCTGCTGTCTCAAATCTATCCATTCACCCACTCCAGACCGTATCATAAAGATATAAGTTGCAGCTCTGATGCACTTTATATTCCAGGTTTCAGGTGATTTTTTTTAATAAGCAGAAGAATGACCATGGTTAAGGCAGTTACATAAATGAACTTTTTAGCATTTGTGCAGTAATTACATGACACATGCCTCTGGGAAAGTTAATGAAGTGAAAAATGCCTGCAATGAAATGTGGTTATGGAAAAAAAAAATACACAGCATATTACACACGGATATGGTATTCTCTTAAAGAAATAGAGATACAACAACAGACTAACAAAACAAGTACACAACTTCTCTGTCAAATTTATTATTAGCACTTTTCAGGTTTTCGTTCCTTACCTTAAAAATTTCTTCAGTAGAATCTGAGGCTGCTACGCTATTGGTTGTGCTTTCTTTATCACCTTGTTGTGATTGGACATTCACTTCCTGTACTTGGTGGGAGTCAAGCGGAGTATCCCTGGAATCCTGCTCATTTCCTTTCTGTCCCCCTACCTTTTCCTCTTGACACAGGCAGCTCAGCTGAACCCTCTCAGCATCAGCTTCAGCCTCCGTGCTTAAACTTGAATCCTCAATATGATTCTCTACAATCGCAGCGGATTTGTGGTTTGTCGCGTTGTCCGTGCTCTGAAGGCCATTAACAGCTTGAGATCCTGAAGAAGCTCTAAAGGCTTTTGGGGCAACTTTGGGGGATTGTCCACCGGTTGTGGGCGCTGGCGTTTCACCGTCAAAGCTACTGGGATTTGAGGGTTGAGCAACGAGCGGCGACAGTTCTGTTGGTTGGGGTTTTAAAGATCCTTCATTGTGGAGTGTGAGAGAAACACTGTGAATGTTGTCCACTGAGCGCTGTGGGGCCCGCGGGGAGGTCATCGGAGTCCTCTCTCCCTCCGGAGGAGAGAAGGACCGTGAAGTTGTCCGCCATTTTCTGGCAGATTCTGCTACACTATTAAAAAACTTAAAGAGACCACCAAAGTGTCCCTTTGTGTCCGATTGTTTCGGGGGCGGCGGCTGAAAGTCTCTGACACTCTCGAAGTCTACAGATCCAAAATCTGAGTCCATGGTTTTGTCCAACGAGGGGAGCTCAGAGTCAAAGCTTCTCTCTGAGTACACGGGGTTACTTTTCCCCAAGAGGGAAATCCTCCTCAGGTAACTCCACACATCCTTGTGCCTCCTCCCTCCACTGTGATGGGTTCTGGGGCTACTCCTAACACTGGGCTCCTCACAGTCTGCGCTGACTTTGTTGCAGCTGTTTGAGTTGCTATTGCTTCTCTTAGTGTATGAAATTCTTTCAGAAGGTTTACAGCCATTCTGGACAACAGTCTCTCCTGTAACAGCGGGCTGGAGGCCATCTATTGGCGCAGATAGGTCCAGGTCTTCAAACGAGCAGTCGAAGTCCACCGTGTAGCCGGCATACGAATGCCTCTTCCCTCTATTTCGAAGGGTGCTCTTGCTGGTCTGCTGCGGAGTGCCGATGTCACGGCAGAAAGACTCCTCATCCACCAAGGAGCTGGTGAACTTGGCAGTGGACAACTTCCCTGTTTTTCCTCTGAACACGGCAGGGGATTTTAGCTTCTTAAAAGACCGAACTTTGTCTGCAAACGAGAGTTTAGGGATGGAAGCCTCTCCGGGGAGGATCATGGAGTGGGGCCTCCTTTCCAGCTCAGGGACGGCTCTCTTTCGGTTTAAGATGCGCCAGATGCCCCCCGTGGCACGGGCCCTCCGGTTGACCTCCTGTCTGTCCTTGACAGGGGTCTGAGAGGAGGCAGCTTGGCTCTCTTTCTGCACCTCCACGGGCCCCGGCCCCGTCTCCTGAATACAAACACTGCCTGTCTCGTTCTCCACATCCAGAGAAACATTGAACACTCGGTTGACAAACCCATTAGGGTTGCTGCTCTCTGTGGCAGGGCTGTCTGTCTGCTCCATCCTCTCTCATTCTACAGTGTCAGCTATCAGCTCCGGTGAACATCATGTTTAGGTCTTCTCTCTCTCTCTCTCTTTTTTTCAAACACCTGAAGGAGCAAAAACACATTCTTATTCAGCAATCTGACATTAAACTGACAACACTGTCATTTCATATGTGCTCCTTCAATTCTAACTTACACAGAAAAACCCGGAAATGCATGCAATGAATGCCAACGATATTACAGGAAATATAGGGGAGTAAAATCAGTCTGACAACTGTGTTTCACCCAGGGTCAAGTATTCAGGAATACCTGATATGAAGATTATCACAGTGAGAGAGTTAGACTGTGACTCTCAAACAGGGACTTCTGTTCCTCAAGTCAGCAACAGCTAAGCCCCCCTTCCCATCATATTTGGTACCAATTATCCAAAGTAATTATTTGAGACACAGTCCCCCGTCCCCCGTTTAACCGGGAGGCTGCGTTGCCATGGAAACACTCACTACAGGGATGTCTGGTTATTTCAGACCTGCTTCTGCTGTGACATCATTGCACCACTTAGATAAGCTTCTTTTGGGGATGATGATGATGATGATGATGATGATGATGATGATGATGCTTTCTACCCGTCCATATGGTTTGGTAATCCCTGTGATGTATAGGGGGGCATCTTACGTAATCGAGGCCTTCGGCAGACGTTACTTTTGTTGCGAGACTTCTGAAGCTACGATGAGTTTCAAAGTTCTGGCCTTTTAATCGGATATCACAATTCACATTTAACGTTTTTTTTTATTTTATTTTATTTTTTTTTTACTGGTAACATTTTTTAATCAATACAAAGTTTTCTACAAATGCAAATTCTGCAGTCATAGAAATAGGAATGGAAACATATATTAGTTTGATACAAAATATTATGTTTCACATTTGGTCATTTTAAAACCACAAGCTTTAGTTGTCTTTAGAGGAATTTTACATGTATTTGTATTCAGACCCCTCCTGAGTCTATACTTGGCGTATTTGATGCCAGCCTTGTTTTATCCTCAAAAAAAAAAAAGAAATTTCTGCTCATTCTCCTTCGCAGTACAAATCAAGCAGAATCAGTCTAAAGAGCATCAACAAATAGCCATTTCTTCCCATTTAGATTTAGGTCTGAGCTTTGACTGGGCCACTCTAACATACAACTCTGCTTTGAGTTTAGCTATTTTCTTGTAGCTTTGTTTTCTTGCTGAAAGGCAAATCTCCACTCTGATCTTAAGTTGTTTCCTTCCAGGATTGTCCTGTATTTAGCTCCAGATTCCCCGTCCCTGTGGAAGATGGGCTTCCTGGCTGCTTCTCTGATTAATGCCTCCATAGGTGGACTACCATATCTGGGTTACTTTGCAAGTGTACCATACGCTTGCCCCTCTTGGAAGATGGATTAAGCAGTGCTCCATGGCATATTGTTTTCTAGCCTGGGCCCTGCTTTACACGACTCCACAACTCTGCAGTCCCTGTCCTGTCAGCTGTGCTCCTTGGGCGTCAAGCTGATTATTGTTCACAAATGTTCTCTATAAAATGTCTTCATAGGCCTTCAGAGAACAGCTGGAATGAAACTGAGATTAAATTAAAGCAATTTGACTCTGCTTAGCAATTAGGTGTCTTCTGAAGGCAATTAGTTGTGCTTTATTTTAATTAGGAATACCAGGCTGAATAAAACTGATTGAATATGTATTGTTTATATATATATATATATATATATATATATATATATATATATATATATATATATATATATATATATATATATATATATGTGTGTGTGTGTTTTTTGGGGGTTTTTTTAAAACATGTATTCTTTTTTTATAAATGCTACTTTGAGTTGGTGTAGCAAATAAAACACTAATTAAATACAATTGTTTAAGGGTTGCCACTGCTTTTCAAAGACACTCTAACTTGACAACAGTATAAAAAAATACTGAAATTCAATAATCACTTTTGGCTTTGGGGTGCCACCCCAAAACTGACACCGGTTGTTTCTAAGATTTGAAGAGAAGAAACAAATTAAAAGAAAGACTCTCTATACAGAGGAGCTTTAGGAGCTTTTTACTTATTGCTTATCTGTATCATAAGCTATAGAACAAAGGAAGTAAATTTATATAAAAGCTTTCTTGGTCTATTCTATCAAAAGATTTAGGGATAACTAAGATTTTTTTCATGTACATAGCTACTTCAGAGAAATGTAAGTAAAGAAACTCTCATAGCAATGCCAAGAAGCAAACCAATTCAAAAACGTAAGAAGATGTAAAGTCCTCACAAGATCTACAGAGCTCAGCACATGGTGGAAGCCATTCATACGCAACATTTAGACAACGCACAACCTAAAACATGTTAGAAAGCAGGAGCAGTTTCGGAGCACTGGCCTTTAGAGTGATAGATCGAAAAGATCAACCTGAAAATGTCCTGGTTGATTTGAAGCATCCAATCATGACACGGGTGATAATGCTTCAAAAAGTATGTTTTTAAAGTCCAGGCAGTGGGATACCCTTTACTTCACTCGATGAAGACAAAAGCTGAGGGCATAAAAAATTCCCACAAACAAACTGCTGCTGGAACAGGAAGGGCTTGGCAAAGCATCACAAAGGAGGAAAGCCGTTCTTTTGATGATGTTTGTGGGCTTCAGACTTATGCCAGTCACGGCCTGCATGGGTTCTGCACAGCACATTACAATGGAAAATTTATATTTGGTTAATCTGTTAAAGTCACATTTCACCACAAATGTGCGACTATTCAAACTGTAGGTGTAAAAACTGTTCAACCGGTTAGAGTTACTTGCTGGTGATTTTGACAGAGCTTCAAATTTGTCATGGCAAAAGAGTTCATGCAGTTTAAAAAATAAAAAAATAGCTTGTTGTAAAACCAGAAGGTAATCTTACAAAAGTGTATAAAACTTTCAAGAATGCAGTTGTCTTAAAATGACGAGACCTGCACTTTGTTCTTGTTTTTAATGAATATGAATATTTCCTTTAAGGAATTAATTGTTGGCTCACTGGTTACCTTTTGAACAAGCGGAGCTGAGTGCCTATTACAATAAAGATCCAGCATGGAGATTTGCTGAGGTGGCTGGTGGACAAATAGTTTGAATGGATTCCCAAAATTAAATTTGGACAGGCTCTGCTACAACTACTTTCAATCAGTTTTTAAACTACACACTTTATTTAAATCTAAACATATTATCGCAGCTCCTACTCATAAACATTATTTCAAATTATACAGTAATATCCCATTAGTAATGTGTAGTACAGTAGAGGCTATGGCTACAAAGTGATCAAAGGCTGTCTTTTCCTGTCACTGTTACAAAGTTATTGCGTAGCTACTTAGTTTTAACTAAACAAGAAGAATACAGTTAGTGTATTTTTCTCCGTTTTCTTTGGGCGTTAATTTTTGTTCCTATTTCACAGGAATGTTGCGTCTATAAACACTCGTTGACGCAATTTACCTACTTCAGTACACTCCCCAAGCACTGACACTGTCCCGTTTCTACCGAGGACAGTTTTACAACTAACAAACATTAATAAAGTAAAACCACGGGGAAGCGCGTTTATTTTAGCTAAACTAAACTCAGAAATGAAGTTCCAGCTGTGGACTCACCCGCAGCACAGCTCCGCCGTGTTCAACAGGGCATCTCCGCTGCTGTCCCGTAACGTCGTCAGACACCGCCTGAACAGTGGGTGAACTCAGGCGCTGCCTTAACTTTCAGTCCGCCTGTTCAAAAAAAAAAAAAAAAAGGCGGATGTATTATTGTGGATAGCTACTCCCTTTATTTCTCCAGGCTCACATGTGTTTGGTTTGTAGGGCTGTGAAACTTCGTCAGCTTTCATCAGAGCTGAAGAAACTCCCCGAGTTTAGACGAAGCGCGTGAACTCTTGCCCCGTAAAGCTCCTGCAGATGCCGACAACTCTGATTTGTGATAAAGCTCTCACGCAAACACACACGCAGACACACACTCGGTCTCTTTCTCCCTCTTTGTCTCTCGCTCTCATACACACACACACACCACCACCACCACCCCCGACAATTCTGCGAAAATGGCATTAATCCTAACCCTATCAGCCAGGGCCGGCACAAAGTTGAACAAGGCCCTAAGCAGAATTTGGTCCTCTGCCCCCCTAAGCCCCCCATCACTTCTGCTACCTTGGATTTAAGCACATCATATACCTTGTATTTTTTTCCATGCTTATGTTTTTACTTTTGTATTCTACATTTAACACTGTTTGCATTATAATTAACAAGAGAGACTGGAATATTTATTCAAAATTCCTTTTTGAATGTGCTCGTTTTAACAAATTTTTTTTTATTTTATTTTTTTTAATAGCAGGATTGTCTGTTAAAACGATCAAACTTGCTCCAGATTACCAGTAAAGCCACATGTCTTGGCCTGTTTTTTCTATTTATTTCAACATATTACGTAGGTGAATTACACCTTACCAAAGATTAGCTTCTACATGCACATGGCTCTAGTGACCTAACTTAAGGCAACTCAAGTTATATCAGTAGTTGTGAAAGTATTTTATTTTATTTTTTTTTCAGTTCACACTCTAGCAGCAAAAATTATCAATAACATTATATGTGATGACTATTTTATTCATTTATTTGTTTATTGTTATTTTGTTTTTGTTTCATTTATTTATGGTCTAAATTGGAAGTTGGGGTTTTCCTAGTTGGTATCATTGGCCAGCAGGGGGCTCTTCTATAGCTTAGACCAGCTCTGAGTTCAGTTTAAGAAAAAAGAAATGACTTGCTTAGAAAATGTAAACATTGCTCCTTACATACATACTTGAAGTTTAAATTATCTTTTAAGCCCCTATTTATCCTTTTGCCTCCTTGAAAATAAAATCTCCCATCCATTTCCTGCTGCTTTAGAAGCACACAATTTTTGGGTGCTGCTTTAAGTTTTGTTCACGGATTTATAAAAAAAAAAAAAAAAGAAAGAAAGAAAGAAAGAAAAGCACTTATATTTTCTGAAGCGACAGTGAAAAGTTATTGACTGAACTCTGGTCTCACTAGCTGATATTCCTTTGGGATTTTCTCTGAATGTGAAAATCCTTCTATTGAAATGATACAATGGGGAGAGGGAGCTCTGGGAGGGAGGGAGCAGGGGGAGAACTGAAGGAATTCTGAAAACTAAACAGCTCCAGCTCTCCATCGCCCTGAAAGAGGAGATGGTGGAAGAGGTGGCCTAAATTTAAACATTTCCTCTTTGTCCTGTTTTGGGCCCATTGTCATCGCATGGCGTTCTCCCCTCCTGCACAGGAAGGAGTGGATCTGACATCAACGCTCTCGGCCTGACAATGCCAGGAAGTCTGTCTGACTGTATGTAAATATCTCCGGGTGTCCATGCTTCCCCTGCTTGCCCATGGAGAGGCTCTGCGCTCCTGCCTTGTCCCTTGGAGCAGCTATCACACAGTTACGGGTTCGCTGGTAGTTGTGGCAAGGCGGTGATTTACACGCCACACTTCCCCGATAACTCACTCGCAAACCCTCGCCGCAAATTACAGCGACGACGACCTTTTCTGTGATGGAGCATTTTAGTGTACGGTCTATAGTGGTTTGGGTTTATTATTCAAACAGATAAAATGTTTTGCAGCTTCAGTTTTGTCTTGCTTGAGTTCATGTGGTCATTTTCTGTCATTGTTTAACTGTGATTCACTGTTTATTGCTCTCTGGTCTTAGATTCTTCCCTTGTTCCCCTTCTTACACCCACATACGAAATTACTAAGTGACTTCTTCAGCCCAAATGCTTGGTTTATGCCATTGGCACTGAAAGTAAGCAGCTTTAAATAAGTTTTGCCCCATGGTCAATTTTATATTTAGTGCAAGCTAGTGCTAGCTATGCTCAACATTCTCAATCAATCAAGTTTAATTCCAGAAACAAGGCATTTCAAAATGCTTTGCATTGTGGAAACATAAAAATAAAAAACATTGGTGGTAAGGTAATTTTATTTATTTTCAGCAACAAGGTAATTCAAAGTGCTTTGCATGAACTAAAAGGAAATACAAACAAAATTCCATTTCAAACTTATTCTTGTGGTGTTTATTTAAATATAATTAAATTGTTAAATTAGAAAGCTTTGAAGTATTTAAACCAGCTTGTGTTTAGGGCTGCGGTAAAGGAAAGAGTCATTCTCAAGGTTTTCCAATCCAATTTCAAAGTTGCTTTCAAAGCATCTACCGGGTAGATTTGGTCCTCCAAAGGATGCAGCTCTTGAACTTGGACACTCCTTAATTGTTTAAATCTAGATTTAAAGGAAAAATAGAAATATTCCAGGTTTTGCGATTGAGTTTGGTTTGGATAATGAATGAATGTCATTTAACTAATAGTTAGGAGTGTGTATAAGACATGCGGTTGCATTTTGTTGGAGCAAGAGTTTAAGTTTGTTCCCAGTTTTAAGTAGCTTAGCTATCGCTAATGCTAAAGATAAACATGCTAGCTTCTGAGGCAGTTTTAGCTAATTAAAAACAGATCTTATTCATGTTTATTAGGGAAATCGTTCAGGTGTTCAGCTGATCAATATAATTGCAATCCAGCTCATTTTATTATTTTAACAGTAAAACAATTAGATTAGCAGAATGTGATTAATTAGCTAAGAATCTAACAAACTTATTTGAGTAGATTGATTGTGGATTTAAAACTTACATTATTTACATCAGAAATATTTAAAATCTGCAAACATAAAACATACATAAATTATATTGGTTAAATTCTAGCAATTTGTCTGGTGAAATTGGATTATTTTACTAACCCAAACTGTGTTAGTAAGATGGCTTGATTTAGGCTGAGCAGTTTTTAAAAGTGTATTCACTTCCTCTGAAGACCGAGCAGACTTCATGTTGTCCTCTGGCCTTGACAGAAGACATCCTGGCCCCCTCAGGCCAGGTGTTCATCTCAAAGTTACACTTTCAAGATACATCTACATTGAACAACTACTTCTCAAACTAGCAAGCGTCCGAGAAACACAAAAGCTGCAGTGACCCACATAAAAGTCACTAATCGACAGAGAAAGACGCCAAGATCTGCGTGTCTGAGTCAACATGTTTTGTTGACATACGGTGAGTGTACTCCACCGCCTATTTACTATGCGAGTGTCGAACATGCCAAACAGAGCTCTTTGAAATGATGTCATCGGCCTCTCAATTTCAGAACAATCGACCCCTTCCTCCTTTTCCTATGACACGGCCTGTACTCCGCAGGCCCGGTGGAGATTATCGGAGACAAACACTGGCCGAGTTAGGGCCCAGCTGTAATTATTTCACCAGTCTTTGTCAAAGCTGCTGAGTGAAAACAGGCTGCCGTGAAAAAGCCAGCCAGCCAGACAGGGAGGGAGGGAGAGACGGAGGGAGGAGAAGAGAGCCAGGGGATGGGAATGGGGGAGTAGTGGTGGTGATGGTGGTGGGTTGGGGTGGGGAGCTCAGATATGTTATGATATCAAATGAAAGGCTTACTAAAGCCTGGGAACTGCATTCAGGAGCTGGGAAACTCATGTGAGAACAGCTGGGAGGTCAGCTGAGTCTTGTTTTCAGTGCAGGTGTTTGGGAACACTCGGGCTGAAACGGAGTGTGGAATTTTACCACATGCGCTCGAGCTGGGAGGAATTCCTGATTCCCGTCTTCCTCGCGGGGAACTGAAAGCAAGAAATGCTCCAAACGTGGACACATCCCCACCTCTTATATTCTGTCACATTTAAGTCTGGACTTGCCCACACAACAAATTCTGCAGAGTTAAATCAACACTATGCCGAGTCTGTTTGGTCCTTATCGTAATTGGTGTTAATTTAACTCTTACAGAGTTATTTCAAACATAGTCTGAGTAGTAGTTAGAACTTTGTCAAACTAACTTGTTTAAATAAATCTGAAAAGAGTTAAATCAACACCAGTTCAGTTGATTTAACTCTGCAGAATTAAAGAAAATAATTATCAAAGAAGTAGTGGGCTGTAGCGCCAGAAAAGTGTCTAAGTTACCCTGACATTCCTGACATTCCCATTGGACTGACCTGCATACCTTCCTGACTTGGCTGCACAGGGCACCGAGCTCCACACACACACACACATACACACACTAATCTGAACCCATCCTACTGGTTCACACTTTGACATCTGACTCTTTGATCCCAAGTCTCAATCAGTTTGGGTTAATCAATCAGTTTGAGTCTTTCAACCCATCCACCTAATGAAGCCCACACGACAGCAGGAGCATGTTTTTCCGTAATAAAGGGATGCCTCCGAAACAAAACTTATCAACCAAACTTATCTGAGAGACAGTAGGAGGGAAGAATGAAAAGAAGGAGAAGGGAGAGGACAGAGAGAACATGCATCTTTCTGAGCGTATGTGTGTGTGTGTGTGTGTGCGTGTGTGTGTGCGTGTGTGTGTGTGTGCGTGTGTGTGTGTGTGTGTGTGTGTGTGCGTGTGTGTGTGTGCGTGTGCGTGTGTGTGTGTGTGTGTTAGGCATTCGGCTGGGGATTTTCAGCTTTTATCAGAAGGAATCTAAAAACAGGAAGGCGGGTTCCAATAAACAAGACGAGCGGAAGACAACCACAGTTCTACTTCCTGTTTCAGAGCGAGGGAGGAAACAGCAGATTTTTGAGGAATTTAAATCAGAACACACCACATAAATCTACATTACTTGGAAAAAATAAAATACTCATATGTGTCTATACGCCAAATATGACCAAACTTGGGGTGGGTAAACAGTGGTTGCTTGTGTGGTCTATACAGCAGAGCTTTTTCTCTTGTGGCCTTCAAAAAAAAAAGAAAGAAAAAAAAAAAAATCCCAAATCCAATGAGACAGATGTTTACTCCCCTCTCACCAACTCTGCATCCACAGGCAGATCCAAACTTGGATGTGTTTGTGGGTCAGCATCACGAACAAAAACAAAAAAAAATGCAGCAGCCGGTCTCTGCAGCCTCTTCAGGAAGTTTCTGAGTGGGGAACCCAGGGGACTTTGTGATAAAGGGTGGGACTACAGTCAGGAGAAGAGACATGTAGCTGCTGAGAACAAAAGGAGATAAAACTTTTCTCTTTTTTTGATCTTCCTGTCGTCTTCTCGGTGGGACACAATGTCGGTTCTGACTGAGGGGGGATCTGAGGAGAGATAGGAGACAATTAGTGCTGTGATTGAAAGCAAACTTGTCTCCTGTTAGCTAATTTGTCTTTTGAAAAGCTTTTGATTTTTTTTAACAGAGCTGTCTGTTTTATCTGCTTGATGAATGTTTACCTCTGACCGGATCATTGTGTCTGTTTAGAGGTGTTTTAGCTAAAGAATTCAAGCGCCGGAGATATTTTTACCAGCGACAGATCGATAAGTAAATCCTTCGGGTGAGACAGGATTTAGGGTTCAGTGGATTTTTCAGGTCCTACTTCCAAACTTTTCCAGATTCACACTTGCTCGGTTCAGTTTTTATGAATATAACTAAAGAGTAACATGATTATCAATGCAAAAGTTCACTTTGAATTTACTGCGGAAAAATGCGAAGAGAGGAAACTTCAAACTGAAGGAATAAACAAAGGAAAAAGGGAAGAATGCAGAATTTAAAAAGTAATAAAAAGTAATAATAACTAAATAACTGAGTATAAAACTACCAAAGCTCTGAAGAAATCATGCTGGATCTCATTATGCACAGTGTGCTCCATTTGGTTCTTATTGTTTCCCAGCTGGATGTAAAGGCCCTCATACAACACTTCAGTCACTTGATCCAAATGTTGATCAAATTAACAAAGCAGTCTTCACAAAACCCCTCAAGATTTAGTTATTTATCTGTTTTCACACTCAGGATCTCATAAATCTATGTAAGTAGATGTTTGATCCAATATGAGACTGTGTTAAATTAAAATTTCACTTTTTTTCCCCCCAGATTTGTCTTTGAAGCAGAAATACAAGTGAGTAAAGGGAGACATCTAGAGGAGGGAACTGAAACTGCAAA
Source organism: Poecilia mexicana (assembly GCF_051168715.1). Classification (NCBI taxonomy): domain Eukaryota; kingdom Metazoa; phylum Chordata; class Actinopteri; order Cyprinodontiformes; family Poeciliidae; genus Poecilia; species Poecilia mexicana. Next base: position 27,393,024 of record NW_028263379.1, read on the forward strand.
TAGTTACCTTCTTGATCCAGAAATGCAGACTGCTTATTCAACTTCACATGCTTATGAGAAATCAATGCCGTTTCAGATTTATTTAAATTAAAATCGCCATGATTTTTACTGTCTAATAAATATATTTTTGCTGTTGTTTGAGCATTCTCTTTGAAGCGTATCAAGCTCAAAAGCTGCAGTTATGAATGACCTCCACATGATGGCACTGCAGCTCTTTCAAAAGAGCTGAAAAACCGGCTCTGACTCAAGTTGAACTGTGCATTACAAGGCAATCCTTTATTATTAAAAATCAGATTGAGCGTGCATTGGAGGATAGGGTCTATTTCAGGAATCATACCACACAGGCAAACACGGTTTTCAGCGGAATCAAATTTCATGAAATGAAACCGAAGGAACTTATCAAAAATGATAAAGTGAAATTGATCAAATTTGCTTGGAGGATTTTAATTAACTGGTAGAGCCTCGAGGTTTAGTTCGCTCTCCGATTGAATTATTGGCTACTGTAAGACAGGTTCAATGAGAAACCTCCAACCGTACCTGATAACGGGGCTGGGATTGTGCTCTGCTACCGGAGTTTGCACCAGCGCTAATGACTGAGGTGGCCTAAGGCGGGGAGGGAGCTCACTCTGTCGTGGAGGTGTAGTTACACATGCAGAGACTTTTTTAGATTTCGGCCTGGATATGTGCAACCAGGAATCCTCCCTCCTGGGATTCAGCCATCAGTCCCATGTTAGTCAATATATATCACAGCCGTCCTGCTCAAGCTGGGACCAGAGATACCGTTTTCTCTGTTGTTTTTTTTGTTTTTTTTTTTTTTTTGGGAGAAAATTCGCCTTGAGCTAAAAAGTAATTTGATGTGAAAGTAAAGAATTAAACTTTGCGATGTGGGCAGCATTAGAGCTAGACGTGATAAAGGTTGCTAGCATCGATTGGATCTTTGTTACAAGGTGCCCGAGCCTGAGGATGTTCTGCAGAATGGGAGAATGTTCAATTTTTATAATGTTACACTCTGACCCTGTGAGATGATTTCTTTTGCTTTACGCAACTGCAAAGAGATTGAGGTAAAAAAAAAAAAGGAGAGAAAAAAAGCATGATCTAACTCTTTTCTTTTCTTTTTTTGCTGGCTATTTCTATAGAATCCATGGATGCCTAATTGCTACAAGCTGGGTAATGGCTTGGTTTAAATGATATACAAGTCAAGTGGATTTTTCTCTCCTTATAATGAGTGAATCAAATTGCTCTCATTCAATTGCTTTACAAATCAAAAGGCAATGAGTATTTTCTGTATATGCGATGCAAATTATCGCGCACAAAAACAACGTACATCCAGTTAAATTTGCTTTTTGTGTTGACGAAAGTGGACAATCCGACAGCCTCTTTCCGAAGTATATTAAGGCTTTCCGAAGATTCTTGACTCAACTGGGCAGAATTTCACATTTCTGGTCACATTATAGACACAAATCTCAACTTTATGTGACACCACCAATATCAAGTAGTGCATATTTGTGAACAACTGCAAATCTGAAAGCCCAAACGAGAAGCTGCTGACACTGGAGGACCTGTACAGATCTACAGATCAGACGTAGAGGAGTCAGTTACCAGGGCAACCGATTGTTGCGCACGCCACAAATCTGGCCTTTTAGGAAGAGCGGCCAGATGCCACTCTTCATACGTTCTTCAGGGGATTTTTATAAAGAATGTTATTTAAAATAAAAATAAAAATGTGACGATTGTTGCAGTTTATTTGGCAGTTTTAGAAAGTGTTCCTTGTTTAGACTTGCTTTAACAAATATACCTGACCCGCGTTGCATCTGTTTACGATTAAAAACAAAAATTCCAACAACTTGTGCAATATTGATTGTTATGTGAAGCTACCGTTGAAGGAACGACGGCTCTTATTTTAATGTCGAAGTGATTTAGAAAACGATTAAATAATCAGAACATTTTGAAGCCACAGGAGAAATGGTGGACGGCTCGCTTCTTTTGAGCTCGTTTACCTCGTCGCTCATTTCTCCCAAGATTTCAGCGACATTAGTGGCAAGAAGAAAGCAATTGTTCAAACAAGAAAAATCTATAAAAGCATTGTGTTTGCAGTTTGCCACAAGCCATGTAGCGGACACAGCAAACATATGGAGGGAGGTGCTCTGATCAAATGAGACCTAAACTCACTTTTCTATCCTAAGCCGGAGGAGGCACACCAAAGAGAGCTTACAACTGTGATTTTGATGTGTTTTAGGTGAACAATGAAGGAAATGTAGAAACAGGGGTTAGTCAGAATGAAAATGGAAAATGGTTGAATAAAGTTTAAGTCTTGGGTTCCAACATTTGAGATAATCAGAATATCTGACAGCATCACTGTCTCCTAAATGTAACTCGACCTCTGGTTCCTGACTCATTACCAAACAGAAATCTTGTTCCATATTGAAGTCCACTAGTTTAAAAACCACAACAACAACAAATAATAGTTTCCCTTCGCTCTGACGAGTCTCATCACCTGATGGCATCCTTTAAATAACATTCTCCAAGCTCTAATTTTCATGCGTCCCTGTTTAAAACTCCCTTGGCTCCATTTTACTCCATAGAAAACAACACAATATGTTGAACTGTCTCTTCCTGCTCTGTGCTTTATCTAAAATACCCAGCTGCTTGTTTTCCTACGATGACAAGAGGCACTGTTCAAATTACCAATTCGAAGCCAGCTGATTGCGACCTGTTTTTTTTCCTCTCTGTTTCCGTTGCTCCTGACCTCTCCCACCTTCGGCTGCACCGTAAATAACTAGCTGTCTTGATTTTGTTGTGTCTCCCCTGATTTTGATTATTTCTTTCCTGCAGACTTTGAACATTTCTTTTGAATATATATATATATTGTCTTTGCTTGCAAATTCTGCTATTTATTAATTTTTTTTTGCAATCTACTACTGTCAGGAATACTTTTATAAACAGGAACCAAAGAAGTGATTTTCCCCCCATGTGCAACCAAGCGTGAGTTTGGAGACAAGATTTGATAGGCTGTTTCTGGGTGACTGTTGAAAGTTCATGTATCATTAGACAAGGGTGCTGATAATGAACAACAGCATAATGCCGTGAATATGTTATACCCATTCTGAGGCAAGCCATATTCTTAACCACTCTGCCATGAATAGACTTGTATAAGTCCATGCCCTTTCACCTATGGAGAGCGAAAAGTCCAGGATGTTCATTGCCACCACTGTCGCGTCTATAAGGTCTGAGATACTCTGTGTGTTTCCATCCACAAGCCTATAAAATCCCTGAATCAAATCTACTGCCTTGTTCCTACTCTTAATACCAGTTGAGTGTGAGCATATTTTGTAATAAAGAAAAAACATTAGGATAAAAGTTACGTTTTATTATTTTTTTCCAATCCACTCTTCAAATTCAGTCTTTAAGAGCATTCCTCACATGGTTTTCACTCTGTCCACTAAAATGTAATCATCAGGTTGCTGTGAACTGCCTTTTGTCCCCGCCCCCCCCCCCAAGTCATAATGGCATTTTCCTGTGTCAACCTGCAGGGCACACACCTGTGCTGTCCGTATGTCTCCTAAACTCACCATAAGACTACCGGCCGGTACAATATCTACTTTACAAAAAGGTGATTTAGTTGTGCAGCTACACACACACACACACACGCACACACGCACACACGCACAACACATCTGTACTCTTCATTAAAAATATATATATATTGACCTGCACTTTCCTGAGATCATTGTCCAGACAAATAAGTAGATCTGCGGTGCTATTTTCTTTTTTAAAACCACCTTGATAAGCCTCTAATAAGTTATTACCTCCTGAGAAGAGCCATCAGCCTTTCATTACTCAGCCAGGCAAGGAGCTGATGAGCTTCACACATCTCTCTTCAAAGGACGTAACCCTGCCCACAGATGAGGAGAAGGAAAAAGCAGACCAAAACGAAAGTCAAACTCACCGGGATAATGATGCAGTAAACAGGTAATTCTATGAAGAAGGTTCGGGAAAAAATCCAGTGAAGAATTTATATATTTTTTGGAAGCATTCTTCATCACTAAAGGGGCAGCATTGTGCATTTTCCGTGTCATTTTATAGCACAATCAAATAACAATGCTATTGCTTTAAAAATACTAAATAAAACATAGCTTGAACAGAAATTGGGCCTCTTGTCTCTTTAAGAAATTCCCGCCCTTTCAAATGCTACTTTCAGCGCATCAACATGATGTTTCTCCCTTAAGACTTCAATGGAGAAACTACTTCTCAGTGGTGCACTGAGAAGTAGTTCGTATAATAAGCTTCCGAATGGCAAAGGATTTCTTCTCAAACATGCATGAAAATCGAAGCAGCTCTCCAGGTATGTTTTTGATGAGGTAATATCACAATAACATAAAAATAGTTGATTTTACATAACACCCTCCTTTTAAATGTTGTTAAAAAAAACCCTCCACCAATAAGTTAGGACTTCCTCAGTAATGGTTTTATTCAGCAATGCTAATTTCATTAACCAGTAACAATGGAAAGGCTAGATTTCTGTGTCAATGTCATTTGTCCGCTTGGCTGTTTTTACATACCCAGTTGAAATTTCTCTCGACATGAGCCGCATTTGTCGACGTGACCCTATGTGGCTCCACGCACCAATATAGTCACATCTATCCGAAAGATAGCAACATCAGTGGAGACTCGCGCTCATTAGTGTTCGTGTGCCCCGTTTCTGTTTATCCATTTACCTGTGTGTGCACGTCCGTGTTTTAATGCATGCCTCTGAGAGTGCGGAGAACGTGAGCGAAAAAAAAAAAAATCTGGTTATTAAGGGGAAAACCGCTGAAGAGGTTATAGGGCCCAACACTGCAAGCCGAAGCCGCTTTTGCTTTCATGTCAGTAGCTGTCCAAGCCAAAAATGGCCAATTACCATCATTTCTCTGCTTGTGGTGGTAATGTCAGCGAGATGGACAGAGAGAGAGAGAGAGGCGATGGGGGAGAGCTGCTGAGAGGAGCAGGAGGAGATGAGTTGGAGGCAGGCGAGATAAGCCAGGAAATAAAACCATATTTCCACAGCATGGAAATCGGACAACATCCACCATGACAGAAGGTGAACTCATCATCTGCAAAGGAAATAGATTCAATTAGACGAGTCCCTCTGCTGTGTAAATACACACAGATGCTGTTTTTATGGTAACAATGAGTGGAAGTGCAATGTTTCAGAGCCTCTTGACATGAAATATAATATGTATTAAGGAATAAAGGGAGAGAGAGAAAGAAAGAATATTTCAAATGATGTCAATATCATTTTTGCTAATTTAGAAAATCTTAACAAATGTAATAATTAACTTAATATTGGCTTTTAATGTCTTTTCAGTGGAATGATAGGACATTTAAAAATAAATAAATAAAATCGTAAACACAGACTTTGTCATTAGACAGATATTTTGGCCACAGTCACAGTTTGTTGCCATTTTTTGATCTTAGATAAAAGGAAGCATTTTAAACAAGATAATTTTCATGACCAGCTTATTGCAATGTAGCCAACACTTTAACCTAAATCAACCTCTGACTGGCTGAGCCATGTCTCTTGGTGTCTCCTAACCAGGAAGTGCACGCTTTTAGGTGTATTCTATCCGACTGAAAGGGACTATCGTTCTCCTGTCAGACCTCATCTGCAACGCTCCCTGTCACAGATGATTGCTTTGGAAACCTTGGAAACCCAAAATAGGGTCTGAAGTTTTTTTTTTTTTTTTTTTTTTTTTAAATTATTATTATTTGTTTAGTCTCAGAGAAAGAAACAGCGGTTTCAAAGCTATCAGATAGCATATCTCAAACTGGAAGCAGCCTGCTTCTCCGTTCAAGGTCTCACTCAGTTATTTTCGAAGAAGAAAAGACACGTTCTCACAAAAATACCTATTTAAAGTTATATCTAATCATGATTTAATTTTGGAGTTGTATGCTAATTTGTAAACAAGCAAATTATACTTGCAGGAATATTTTCACATGGCATCTTAGCAGCATCTTGGCTATTACTCCTCAAGGTTAACGGTGAGAAATATAGATTCATCGCGAATGTCTTCTCAGAAGCCTCGGTCAGAAGTATTTGTCAGAAAACTAATCCCAGTTTGATCAAAGTAAAGAAAGTAAAGTGTTACCTAAAACATGATTATTTCCTACTCCAAAGCTCCACACCCCTCTGGTTCTGTACTGTTGTAAATGGACCCCTGGAGGTACTTGGGCTGCCTTCAGTCGTACCCAGAGGAATATTTGCATTGACTAGAAAAATTCCTGAAGATATTTTGATTGTAACTTCCTCTTGTGTATTATTTTCCCTCCATATGAGGAGTTGCTTTGTTGATTTAAACCCAACATGCATCAGGTTAGACTTAGTGTGCGTCTTTGTGTCTGTTACATAATCTTTTGTGAAACAACAGTCATCCGTAAGTGTGTTAATCTGAGTCCCCTGTTTGAAAATACACCACAGAAATGAAAGCAAAGTCACATTTGACCTGTGTTTCTGAATCTGACTGGCATCATTTTAAAACGGCAAAAAAAATGTTTCTTGTTTTGATGTGTTTTTCCATGGATTTCATCAAACCTTTAACAAACAGAATTGGGCAGACACAATTCTGGGGGACAAAGATGCAAACAACTTTTTTCTCATCAAGGGAAGTCTGGTGCGGCAGTAAGAAGAGTTTTCTTACCAAAATAAATCCCATTATTTTAATTCCTAATTGTAAAGCCTCCTTATTTTCTCTAATAAGCTTTAAACGCAAATAGGAGTCATGAAATTTTCAAACAATTTTATGTACAGGTCTAGAAAGCAGCAACTGACACAAAGAGGAACTGCTCAAGCGTATTGACGTTTGCATCACCTGAAACTTCGCAAAATAGCTTTCTAGATCTTCCAGCATGAATTTAAGTGAAGAACATTGAACCTGGAATGGTGGCTAATATCATGTTTAGTCTTCCGCTGATGTCAGAACTGAGAACGACGTCAAATCCAACGTATCTGTGTTGCCATTCGCAGCTGGAAAACCAGTTGAATCCTCGTATGGTTCTGGTGTAAGTCCGGGCTTAGCAACAACAACAACAACATATCTGTTTGTAGCAGCATTGAGATTATGTTGTACTTTGTGTATATTAATGATTAAGTAAGACTTTTTAGTAAGGCAGGCATATTTAAAAGTTGGGATTGTGTCGTCATGCGACATTTCCCCTTTCTGTTTTCTTCAAACTTGGAAAGGCCCTCTTTTGTTCTGACTTTGTTTTCATGCCATTAAAGTACACGCTCTTTTAAAGTGTACATCAAGACGGTGTTACCTAGAAACCTCGGCATTTAGAGGAGTGCTACTTGTTATAAAGTTTGAAAATCACTACTCTGCAGAACTCCACTTCAACAACAACAACAACAAAACAAAAACAAAGCCTTGACCCTGCTGCAGCAAAGAGTTTGCTGGGTTCCATTCATAAAGCTACGGTGTCATCCATTTCCAGTTAAGGACCCGCTCTATTACAGAGCGTAATTTCTGCCAGAGTCTGAGAAACAACCGTACGCTTCAAGGCATTGAACGGACCAGATGTCCAGTCTTCCCGCCAGGGTGACAGCGCTATCCCTGTTACGTCCATTCAGTTTGAGAAAACCGGACGGCCGAACTGCAGTTTACACCCGTATCTGGTAAAAATCCAAACAGCACCTGCATGTCATCCCAGATAACTGCAAACAAGCCCCCCAGAGAATCGGTTCCATTAGTGAGACTGACAGAGAAAGGTGACAAACAACTCAAACCGAAAGCTGACATCTCAAACAAACAGCAGCCTTTTTTCCCCTCCAAGTCTAGCATTACCAAGCCCTGCTGAGAAATAAACTCGAGGTCGTTTCCATGATAGCTCTGGAGAAAGCTCTGCCATACAGTCAAACGTGTAAAAAGAAAAGAAAAAAAAGTAGACTATCAAATTATTAGTAATAAGTTTGCAGTCCCTGCAAGCGAAGAAGAAAAAAGGTACAGATACATATTCAGCTTTATTACAATGCATATGTTACTGTTAGTGTCTCAGATTTCCCCCCAGAGACTTTTCACTGATCTATGTCTCTTTTTAATCTTCGCTGGAGGTAAGCGCTGTTATGGCTTAAAAAAAAAAAAAAAAAATCACATTATCTATTATTCCTTTTAAAGGGTGCATGAATTAAATAGAAGCGCTGTTGTGTTTTCATTCAGCTTTCCTTAAATTTGGATAATAAATTTATCGCTTTATTGCGCCAATCTTTGGCAGATCATGTCGGTTTACAAGTGACAGCCAGTGCTCCTCTTGATACCGCACAAACAAGCTGCTGCTGCTACAAGCCGAGGGGAAAAAAAAGAAAGATGACATTTTTCAGGTTAGATGAAAGATGGTGTGTGTTTTTTTTTCATCAGGACTGATAATGTAGTGCAAAGTGTTATGTGTGGGTGGCTTAGGTTTCTGCTGAAAAGAAATATCTTGAGTCTGCTGGATGACCTTTCATTCCCACGGCTAGACCTTACCAATGGACTTCGCTCAGAATGGACATCTGACGGCTGAAAAGCGAGAGAGTAGAAGTGAGTGAGAGAGAGAAAACATGAGCACATAAAGTGTCAGGAATGTTAATGAGAGATAAAAAAAGAGGAAAAAAAGCACAGATTCAATCATATGAGACATTCAGTTGATCATTCTTTATGGTCAGTCTAAAGCCTTGTTAATTCTCATTAGGTCTTTACAGCACACATAATGAAGGCTGAGATTATTTTCATTTGATTAAATCTGATGCCGCTTTGCCCAGGCTGAGATAACAATGAGGGTTGCATGTCTCACTGCCTCCATCTGTCCTCCACCAACATGTCTGGGAACACAACATCTCCAGAACGGTTAATCTGCCTTATTTACTTCTCCCAATATGGCTGCTTTGTCACACACATCATTTGTCCTGCAGGATAAATATTTCCCCAGCGTTGGTTTGCAATAAATGTTTGATTTATCCTCCGCCTGTTAAACTGGCCAATCTGCATATGGCGTGTTTGTCAGGAGGCATCCACTGTGACAATGTATACTATAATTATCGTCTAAGTGTGGCAGCCGAGCTGTACTTGTTTCATTGGTCTGCGGAGACCTGGGCGTGTGAACCGAGTTGCCGTTTTATACATAATGATGGAATCATGTCTAACAAAGGGCTAATTTAACGGCGCAACAGTTTAACGTCGTCTGATTTCGTCGTAATGAACAAGATCTCCACTCGCTTTGGCCTCATCAAACGACGAGGAATCAGGGGCGAGTCAGAGGGGAAAGAGAAGGGAGAGGGAGATGAAGATCTGATTCATCGTTGAGCTATTTATGTTGCCGAAACAAAGAGGATTTGGATCAGGCCATTTAACTTAATGCTCTCTCTTCTTTGCTAACGGTCTGAAGATAATTAGTATACCTAATCAAAACACTTGTGTCTCCACTCCCCTGTTGTGCCATCTTCCCTCAGGGCCATTGTGAAATGTCTTCTGCTATAAAGACTCCTCCTTTCTTTCTTTTATGCTTCCACAGGATGTACAAGAGCACAATCTGATGTATTTTCCATCTGGAATGTTGATGTTTGTTTCTCTTTTTTAGCTATAATATCTTCATTTTATTGTCCACCATTGTGAGGTAACAATCATCGTTTATATGAACACAGAAAATGTGCTTTTCAATATAGTGCAATGTTCACAAAGAGACTTAGGGACTTATTCACAAAAGGACCGCTCATCCATAAAACCTGTGAAAACCTCTGTTTGCATATTTGTCTGTAAAATGTCCGATTTACTTGTAGCATCTGTAAGAGTAAAATGACGTCTGATTCTCAAACACCAGTGCTGTTTGTGACACAAATTTGGCATGAATTATCGGTGGTTCTTCTTCCGCAATAGAAGAAATAAAAAAAAAACCTGTATTGTTGGTTTTACAAATAGAAGATAAGAATGGCTTAGTTGTAGGTATAATTACGCTTTGTTCCGGTGACGTTTTGCTGACATTGTTGCATATGAGATTTTCCAGAGTTTCCCCCAGTGTGTTATAACCCTGGTGGGGCACCAGACCTTACTTGCTCTCCCACCAGGCTAATAATTGTTTAATCATTTATTATGGGTTTTTCTATACACCACTAACAGTGATGGCAAAGACGGGTCAAAGAGACTCTTTGATGAAACGATTGTAAGCACAATGACAACATAGTTTGGTCAATATGTGAACACAAGAGGATGAAAGAAGTCAGGTGTCTTTTTTTTATTCATCACTTCCTGTCTTCCTGTTTTCAAATTTCTTGCCAACTTTTAACATTTTTTAACCCAAAAACGCAGTAAGCTGATTGACCTAGCGCCTCTACCATCGGGCTTAGCAAGTTTTCTGGAGGAAATCCTGTTTTCCACGCAAACGCTTAAAAAACAGGAGTCTTCTTTTTGTTGTTCTATATTCAGAATACAAACCCTTTTAGAGCAGGTTTAATAAAATAAACAAAAAAATATTTATCTTATTTATTATGCGAAAATAACAGGATGCAATAACAGTAAAGAAAGGACAAATTATATTTTTTATTGGCAGTAATTCACAAATAACTATAGTAAACATTTGTATTTAATGGGATGCAAAATTGCTAACATTTGCTGTGCTTTAATTTCTGTCAGTTTTTAAAGTGCCAAATTACAAAAGATCTCTAAACAAACACCAAAAAATGCAGTTAGAGCAGGTGAAATAAGAAGTGAACACATCAAGGCTTTTCTAGTACGTTTTAAAATATTTTTTATTGACATGAAATTCAAACCACAAGCCCATATAATCCACAGACAAAAATAAATCACAAATAAAGCTAAATAAAATGCACTGTGAATATATTTTGAACACAGGTACATAAATGCACAAACAGATTGTGAAACACTAATCCTTTCTTTGTAATGACAACTTCAAGATGCCTCCAGTTCAGAGAAACTAGACACATACAGGTGAGATCTTAATTATTTCCCTTCCCACAAACTCTATTCAAATTTTTATGGTCCTGTGGTTTTTCTATGCACTCTTAATTTTCAGTTCTTTACATGGATTTCCATTGTGTACTTGAATAGCTTACTTATCCTCTGTTCATGTAATTAAGAGTTGTCTTAGTGTATTTAGAGACCATAAACTTTCTCGGTAATCCAAGCCCATTTATTCTCCTGACTCTTTTTAAGAGTGTTCTGGTACATTTGCTCATGCTGTAAAACAGCCCAGATCATAGTTTGCCCGCCTGCAATCTTTAATCTTGGCATCGTGTCTTTAGGGGGATGAGCAGAGCCATTTATCCTCAAAACAGGATGTGTCTGAACAGATTCAAAGATTGTAGTTTGGCCTCATCTGACCACACTATATTTCCCCAGTACTTCTTTTTGGTTGCTTAAATCTTCTGCTGAAAACTTTATAAATGTGGTTTATGGCAAAAAAAAATTATGTTCTTTCTACTTCCAGATTATGGCTCCAGTGGTGTTCACTGGAACATGCAACCACAACCATTGGTGTTGGACCTGAGTGAGTACAAACTCAAACAAATATGGTGTTAATGAACGCTGTTATGTTTGTGCTGGTTTGTGAAGAAAAGACTTTTCATTTGTGCTGCTACCATTATAAAACTATTCATTAAAAAAAGTGTCCAGGGGTCATCAGAGGTCAACCATCCTCCCACATTTACAAAATTGGTGTCAATCAACTCGCCTATGTTTGTGCAAATTCCCTTATCGCAATCATAAAGTCACATTTAGACCCAATTACATATGTTGTAACTCATCCATCGTCCAGTTTCCTGTCTAATGAGGCAAAGCAGGATCTATCAAGGGTCTGACTTCCAACAAGCGTGTGGCGACAGTAGAAAGGAATAACTCTTTTCACAGAAAGTAACCTTAAATACAACTCACCTAAGTGCTGGGCCATCTGCTGAGACTGACTGTAGAGATACATAATCCCTACAACAAAGAATCAGGTTTTAAGAAAGATTCAGAGGAAATTGTCAATATCAAAGTTTCACTGTAAACACAATGGACAGACTTCCTGTTTCCCCAGGAGTTGGACAAACGCTCCGATCAAGACGATAGATAAGTTGCCGTTGCCATAGTTCTTTTTTTATTTTTTATTTTTTTTAAGTGATTAGTCGCACACAAGCCACACAAGTGGAGAGGAATGTAATCTCTTTTTTATTACCAACCAAAAATGGTGGCAGTCTTACAGGAAGATCCAGTTTAAGTAAAATAATTTTGCTGCACAATATGTTAAAACACAACACGATATCCTGCTGTTTTCTTTCCTAATGCCCTTATATGAAAGACCAAGGAGATGGAAAGCTGGACTTAGCTCCAGTTTATTTTGCAACATGCCATGTAATTGAGGCTGAATTTGTCTTAGTATCTTTGCAACACAGGCTGTCAGTGTTTATTTTAGACTTCACACATAATGAAGACATAGCAGGCGTAAATTTAAAGAGAGATGGTCAGGAGACAAGAACACTCGTTTCTCGTGTGAATTTAAAAGCAGAAATTAAAAAAAAATACATCAATTCTTTCATGCTCCAAAGACATGTTTGTAGACTGAATGTCAAATTAGTTTGGCCCAAACTCAAAGTTGTAAACATAACTAACTCCAGTGCATGAGAATGATCTTTCACTAACATAAAAAACAAACAGGGATTCGTCATATGAATGAATGAATTTCAAGCCTCGGTTAAGGAATATTGTGGTCAACCATATCAAATGCTACACTGACACTTCTAGCAGGGCAGGTGTAGTCACGAGTCCTTTACCTGTGGCCACGGAAGATCATTAGTGACGTACATCTGTTACTGATTTAGAAATGCCAGCCCAGATTTAAAACTAAACTAAAATAAGTTGCTTTTCTGACAGTAGTGCCCTGAAACTTCAGCCGTCAGGACCATGGAGGTCACTGTGAAGGAAGACTTTAGTTGTTTCTCTCTGTCAGTTTTGTGACTGCCATGACAGTAGTTCATATTTAGATTGTGTTGCTGAAACCTGATGGTCACAGAGAAACAACACAAGAGGAAGAGGGTAAAAACAAGGGCTCGGTTCGTCAGCTGACTGATTCTAAGTAAAGTAGGAATCTAAAGTCCGAGGCATTTTATTTACTTATGAGGAAAGAGGAGATGACATGGATACAAAGTGTCTCTCTGAAGTGAAACTCAAATTTATTCTGCTCTTTAGGGAAAGTGTAGTTTCAGCAAACAAAACAACAGTGGTTTAACTTCCTGTTAGAATCAAAAGAGTTTTACAAAACAGGTTCGGGAAGTTGTCAACCCAAACAGACATGCATTTGGAAAATAGTTGATGTTTTCATTAAGTTTATTCTCTGTCACTCGGCAGAATTTTCAGGTCAGCAAAAAAAAAAAAAAAAAACAGATAAGTTTTTCCAAAAGATAGCGGCAACAATGTTTACAGCAGCCATTTAAAAAGATGGAGCAAGCCACTTGACCCCACTTGTCTCGTTCGATAAGGGGAAACGCTTTTCCAGAAGGTCGTAGTCGGCTGACCGTGGAATTATGAAATGCATCGCAGATTACACCCAATAACTCTTGAAGCATATTGTCACCTGGTGAGAGGAGACATGAGAGCTCACACCAAAACACCCACATAACTAAAACATATTTTTGCTGTTCTTATGTGCGAATTAACCCTTACTCCTAACTGTGTGCTAAATTCAATCTGAAATTATTTAAAATATCATTTGAATAATTTCAAATTAGTTTAGGAAGCTAACTTTTCACTTTGAATCACTTTGAAACTTGTTTTGTTGTTGACAAAGATAACTTCCATCTTGCTTGTGTATGCGCTGCTCTCACCCTGCCCCACATAGCACATACAAGCTCAATCTTCCCTGTTTGCTGCAGAGAAACAACCTAACGTTAAAGGAAAACAATTTATCCACCGTCATTAGTGGCCGTGCTAACTAGCCTTAGCATTTAGGACAGGCTCCATTGTGAGTAAGTAGCTGTAGAGCAACAGAGCAACCGGGAAGGTTGTGAGTAGCGGTACACAACCTTGATTGACAGCGCTAAGGCCCTCCTTCTGGCTCTGATTGGTTGTTTTTGACCGGGAGCCGTGTGTTTCTGCAGATAGCTGTAGCACCTCAGAGAGGAGGCAGAAGAGCTTGATTTGTTTTGTATCTTGTCTCATATTGTACTATCAGGACATAGTAACAGTTTTAAGAAAACAGTTTAAAATAAATAAATAAATGAATTATAAATGTTACCTATTGCAGAGCCGTTGATGAAGACACAAATAAAAAAAAAAAAAAGAGGGAGCATGAAACTACGTTTCTCTTGAAATAATGCCGCTTTTTGTCTCCTTTCTAATGACACTCGACTCAGGAGGGTGGATATTGTCTGAGAGGAAAAGGATCATTATATGAGACCTCATCTCAATAAAACACAGCCTGTCATGGATTATAGATTAATTAGTTTGTCTTCACCTGAGACCAATGAGTGAAATCCAGTGGTGAAAAAAGCCAATTTTACGCACCTCTGATTAAATAGTGTAAAATTACTTTTTAGAGATAAGAGCCCAGAGGAAATCGTTTTTCTTCCTGGGTTGCGCATCATGAAGTTACATTTGCGATGCAAAGTGGGTTGATAAGACGAATTGGACTTGCAATTAAAGTAAGAAGAAGTTTCTGCCTGTGTGCGGCTCAGTAAGAGACGGCGGGCGATTGGAAAACGAAGCTGACGCACACGGTGAGTTTCACATCAAATGTCTTCAGATGCAGTATCACATCTCTGCGGCTGTAACTGCACTATCAGGAAATGAATGGTGTTAAGTTACTTGCGTTGTGAGGTCTACATCTGATAGAGCTTTCCCTCCACTTGAATGGAAGACATTTAGATACAACAGATCAATAGCTTTACAGGAAAACATCTGTCCTTTGTGTGTTGTTATTATAGATATTCAGTAAATGAAGGAAGTAATGAGTCCGACTATGAAAGTTTTTACTTGCTTGTTATGTTAGGTTCTCCATGACTGTAATTTTCCCCAAAAAAAAGTAATTTAAGAGAAAATACGTTGGCACACCTGAACTGTTCTGAAACATTTGTGTTTGCCTTTTTTTCCCCATTTTTGTCAAACATTTTAGAACTAAATTTTATACCACTGGAAAGCTTATTTCCCCTTAAATTGTGGCACTTTTGTAAGTTATATTAATTTGACAATTGTGTGTTCTGAATGTAAGACATTTGTCAAATCTTCTTCAGGTTTTTTTTGCCAAGTAGCTGTCGATTTTAAGCCCAATCATGCAGCTTAGTTTTCTTGTTTGTTTCCAGCATCTAAAATGAAATTTCTCCTGTTCTTACACCAACGCAATTCTGTAGAGCCCATGTTCAGCTCAACCTTTCCCCTTGGGAACAATTCACTTGAGTTATATAGAAGATTATTTCTCACCCATGTGTATGAATTCATTGAATTTCACAGCATGCCTGCTGCACAATTTACACGGTGGGCCGGCAACACTGTGAAGCTTTCAACTCGGACATACTGAATTAGATGTAGGATTTCCAGGATCATAAACAGAAACGCTCCAGATGACATTTTTCTTTTACAAAAAAAAAACAAAACAAAAGTCCACTGTGAAACTCCCTCTTCAGCGCTAGTGGTACAATTTTTCCGTCAGATTGTCAAAGCTGTCAATAAGACTCAGCACTCCTGTCAGCTTTTCGCGTCCTGTCTCAGCCTCACTCATCAGTTGGTTGATGTGGCTATTTTAATTAATGGTACCAGACACCGCGAGCAGCAGTGATATTTCTGACGTCTTTCACAACAACAGGTGAAGACAGACCGAGGAGACTCTAGAGAGGCGGGTTTTTTTCTATGTTTATTTGCTTGGAAATGATGAAACCGAACTTAAGATCTGATGAGCAATCTGAAATGATGGATCTGACAGTAGGTTCGATGGTAGCTTTGGAATGAGCGGAAAGCTGTCAAAGAAAGTCCAGAGAGGGGGAAAACACAGGGCACATTTTACATTCATTTATGCTGATCAAAAGTAAACTTTTTTTGTCTGCTGGTTTTATGCCTTTTGGGTTAGGGTTAACTTATAAACTGCATAGTCAGACATTTTTGTTTTTTAGATTGGTCTTTTCAGTCAGGGTCCCTATAAGTCTTCCATTTTAAAATCCCATGTATTTCCAGACTTACATTTCTTGACATTTCAAGAATTCTTGTAACATTCTTGACAGTTTTGTGCAGATTTTATTACTTATATGGTCCACAAATCATAAAGCAAAAAAAATGGTGAAAACGTCTTAGATCAGCTACGATTGTTTTGTTTTTTTAAGCTATAGCTTAGTTAGTGGATTTATTTTGTTTGTAAAAGTAGACTTGTCATGTTTCTCCTCTAAACTCTGCACAGCTCAAAACTCCCAAATTCACGTAATGTATCGTGCTTTTCACGTGTCACTTTCATCAGTGACTTGATGTCCAAAAAGACAAATAAGTTGGACATAAACGTAAAATTACAGATCCTTTTGTTCCACAAAATTGAATAAAGTCAAACATTTCTTCAGATTCAGTTTTTTTTTCTTCTATACTTGTTACTTTTTACATACAGTATTTTTATGAACAAAGAGCTGCCATGTTAATAGTTCTATATTTGAATTAGTACAGACTCATCTATGCAATTATTATTGTCAAAAAGTCGTTACTGAGCACGGTGTTGACTAGTCTGAAAGTCGACTAATTGGTACAAACCGTAGTCAATGCTGTGTTTATTCTTGAAGTCAAGTGTTGAAAAGCCGCCGAAGAATTAATTTACCTCTCCTGAAAGCGTATTATTATTCATGAGTCACCTTTCTGAGCTACATCACTGATCATCTAAAGAAGCCGTTGAGGCCAAAGCAAGGATCAAACCCGAACAAGGCGGCGAGAGCGACTGCGACAAACAAGCTCCGGAGAGACAGCAGACCTTGATAGGTCTCAGACATCGCCGGTGTCTGACAGGGTCTCTCCCTAAGGACCTTATTTATAAAACTTTTTGAAAAAGCCAGATCAAATGAGCTTTTCTGCTCCTCGTGCTTGATGATGGGAAATGATATCTAAATAAAATATGAAAAGTGAGTGGGCTTTATAGTTTTTTTCTTTCCCTCCCCCCTTCTTTTTCTTTTTTCGTGTGTTTATTTTCAGATGCGTGCCCAGGATTTGACAGCTGACGAGGCAGCGTGCGCATTTGAAAATGAAAAGTGCTAATCTAAAATCTCATGCATATTCAAATATTAAAGGTGGGGCGGTGGCGGCGGCGGCGTCTCTCGAAGAGGTTTCAGAGCGTTCCAGCTTTACTGACTTTTAGTCGCACACTTTCCAGTGGGCAAGCGCTCAACTTAAGAGACGCGTCATATGCTTTGCGAAGAACTCCTTTTCACAACATGTGCTTTTTTGGCGAGTTATCGGGCTCGTGGCCAGAAGAGCCAATGCAAAAAAAAAAAAAGGTTTCAAAAATGTGAAAAATATAATTATCTTTCATTTAGTTTAGTCTCAAAAACGAGTTCCACCAGTGAGACTAGAGTGTTCCTTGCAGCTGGCGTGATTATGTACAATATGCACTCTGTGTGTGCGGATGAATAATTCAGAACCATGTGTGTTTGAGTGCTTACATTTGTATGTGCATGTGTGGGTGTGCAGCCCTGGGAGACGGTATTAAGTGTAGATAGAGTTTTCGGAGTAGAACTGATCTCTCTGAGAGCTGGGTGGGTCTCTGGGCTCTTAGAGAAGAGCTTCAGGTCTTCTCCTCGCCATTCCCCCCTCAACTCCACTTCCACTTGCCTCAACCCCTTTAGCTTAAATGTCGCAGCGGCCTCGGGATAAGACGTGGACACACTTTGTTGGTCCCTGCAGCTGTGGTCTCCGTTTAAACCAAACCGGATTTAGAAGGACTTGAGAAAGAAAAGAGAACGATGCTTCCCCTTTCCGACTTTTAAAACCTGTGAAAATAAAGTTCGGTTCACGGCGCAGCGCGTCTGACAAGGACCTCGTTGCACGTCGTTTTCACCAGAGTGCGACATTGAGTTCTTACGATGCTTACGGTTTTCAGCGGTGTCCATGGGAGAGGGGAGGAATTGTTTTTGTCTTTTTTTCCCCTCCCTTTCTTGAATTTCACAGAGCAAAATTGCAGAGACAAGCAGACATTACCCTGCAAAGTCAAGACCCAACATTTGCAATGTGAATTGACATATTGATCTGGCTTAGCAGCTATTGGCAGAAAGAGTAAAGCGGACGGGGCAGAGTGTGTGGGTCCGCGGGAGCCCGGTGAGAGCCAGGCAGCATTATGCACACCCAGAGAATGAGGCTTAGCATATATTGAGTGTTTATGCTGCAGAATAGAAAGTGTGGAGCACCTTTGCTTAAACTCACTGACTGTTAAATTGGGCTTAACTAAAAATCCCTCTTACACAAACAGAAAGCAAACCGTGGGTGTTTTTTTTTTTCTTTTTTTCTCTTCCTTCCCTGTTTTGCATAAGATTTATTTTCATGTGGGCACTTTTGTAAACATGGCCTTTTTTTACTTATTGATAAGGGCTCTCTGTTTTACATGAAAATAAATACGCGGGTACATGAAAAAGATCAAGAATGAGCAGATGAAGGATAATGTGTTGAAAGAGGTGATCTGGAGGAGAGTGAAGGATATCCATTGTTTGTCTTCTTAAGGGCAGGGCACACACGAGGGATGGAGCTGGAGTGTATGTGGATTAGCGTGAGACTCTGCGCTGAATATATAACCAACCCAAGGTCTTCTCTCCTTGGTTCTCCTCTCATCTCCTTCACTATGATGGCCATTATGAGAATAGGGAGACTGTGAAATACTTACATCCCCCAAGGTATTAGATTTGGACTCCCGTTGATGTGAAGATAGCACAAAATACATAAAATAAGTACGGAGCTTATGCAGCTCGCTTATAGGTCAAATTGTGATACTGTGGTTTGGGAAGATTTTTTTTTTCACAGGGTTCTTTTGAGCATCAACAGAAATAATGCAGCTGAGGCCACTTCATTAGGTACACCTGTGTTTTTACAAATAGTGCATCAGCCAAGCACAGTACAGCAAATCAATGCATTCTGGTATCTGGACATGATAACAGCAACTTGAAATTGATCAAAAATGGTGAAGAAAGTTACTTTGATCGTTGTATATTGGTTGGTATCAGAATGATTAGTCTTAATATTACAGATACTAGTGATCTGGAATGGGACAGAAACAGAAAATATCCAGTGAACAGCAGCTGTTTGGGATGAAAATGCCTTTTTGGTGTAAGAGGAGAATGGGAAGTGATAATAAAAAAGGAGAGACTAGCTCAAAAAGCCATTCATTATGTCCACAGTATACAGAGTACCATCTCTGAATGCTCCATGGATCAAACCTTGAGGCGGATGAGCTACAGCAGCAGAAGGCCACACTGTGTGCCTCTAAATCTGATCTGTTCAGAACAGGAACCCGAGGCTGCAGTTCACACAGGGTCACCGAAAGTAGAACCGCTGCCTGGTCCAGTGATAGCACATAAACAACTTAAACACATGGATCCATCCTGCTTTGTAGCAGTGGTTTATGTAGTTTGTGGTGGTAAAATTCACATTTTGGACATTTTTATACTCCCATTTGGCTATCAGCTGATTATACAAACGGAGCAAGTGCTTAAGAAAAAATTTGGTGTGTGGAAAATAAGCCATTTCAAAAACCTCTGTATTGTTAAGTCATAATTAATAGGCACTATGCTGTTACCTTGTAACTGCACCAGAGCCCAGCTTTCGTTGCTTCTCGTAGCAACGAAAGTAGAGCTTCAGGATGTCTGGCCAGCTTGTTTTACCACTGTACAATGGCTGCTGGAAAACACAGGTGTTTTATTTGTGACTTACCATTCGGAAACCACTTGCTGCATACTGATGTTTCTCAAAGATGTACTGCTGTGAAACTACGCATCTGTTTGCAAACATTTTCACGCGTAAACATTGAGTTAGGGGCGTGGCCAGCAGCAGCTTATTTGGATTTAAAGTGAAAAGAGGCCCAGAAGCAACTCATTCTTAAAGGAGCTCAAGGCAGAACTGACCAGACTAAACTCTCATTGTCACAGAAATATTTTGTGTGAAAAGATGTGCTGAACATGTTTTGTGTAGCCCTTAGACCTAATAGGTCACCTTTAAGGGATGGAGGATGATTTCTTGACACATTTCAGGTCCCCTAGTAACAACAGGGTAACTTTTAAACATCACAGCCTACCTGAGTATTGTTGCTGACCATGTAAAAATCTTTTTAATATTGTCTTAATCTCTTTGGAACAGTAGAACAGTGAGGATTTGTTTTTTTTGTGTGTGTGTGTGTCAATTTGTCTCGACTTGTCTGCCCTGATTGCTGCCAGCTGTGTCTCATGTTTACCTCTTGTGTATTTAATCCCACCTGTTCCTGGGTTTCCCCGTCGGATCCTTGTCGTTGCTGCCATACGTTGTGTTGCTGATTTAGATCTGGACCAGTGACTGAGCTCCTAGGTTTTGCTCACCTGTGCTGCCTGGACTTTTGTAAACGCCTGTTATTTTGACTAAATCATCAAATTCAGTAACTTGTGGCCTATTTCACATGGTAACAACCTCCACTCAAGAGTGTTTCTTTATGTTTAGCACGTACTCTTACGGGGAAATAAATCAGACTGGATATTTTTAGCTTTTCAATTGGCTGATATAAGCCCCAGACTCATCTAAGATGAAAAGCTGAGTTGGGCAATATATTTTTGGACAAAAACAATGCAACAAAACACCTTTCCCTTCGCAACAACGGCGTTTCATGAAACAAACCTTAATATATGATGTGGAGTGAAATATAAAGTAGACTAAATGGCACGCAACAGACGAGCAGTCACTCCAGTGTTACTGGATCCAGCAGCACAAGGCGGCTCGGCTCGTCTTTAGTTTTTCATACAAAGAGACATGCTGTTGCCTTGTAGCATCAAATACACTCCAATGAACACCTGAAACATATTCGTGCCTCGCATTGGAATTGTCTGGCTTCTCTTATTTTCCGGCAATTATGAGCTTAACACAGTAAATCTGTGCTTCGGCTGTGTACAGCACACAGATTGCATTAGTAACAAGAAACATAAGCAATGACGTCAAATTACTCTAAATTTTGTTTTCTTTTGGGCTTTTTGGAGCAAAGTGTCCAACAGCTAAAACGAATGCATTAGTGTTTCAGCATAAAACAGGTCAAGCAGTGGGCAATTTTTCCACCCCCTCACTGACCTTGCGCTGATAAAGAGTCTGAGCAAATGATTGTGTTCGATTTGCGGGCTTGCAGCATGTAGCCTGGGAGCGATTTGGGCTTGATGACGAAATTTACTGCGCGCGGATAAAATGTGTTCTCAGATTGGTCCGCTGGGTTTCGTTCGGTTTGAATGGCCGCTAAACAAATGCAAACAAAGGTTTTATAGAAGGTAGCCCTGATGAAGGCAAACACATCATCAGCTGCCTGCACAAAAGGCCAGCTTGTAAAGAGTTATTTTCTCCTTTTCTGTACAAATAATTTTCAAAGCAACATTGTTCGAGGTGCACCTCTTTGCTGAATAGATCACAACGCATGATGTTAGTCGGGAGCCCTTAGCTACGATTTTGAACACACCAGGTATCTCCTCAGGCAGGAGACGCATAGGTGCCTTAAAAAGCTCAGTGGATACCACAGGACCTGAAAAACATAAACTCAGACATCAAAAACAGCTAGCATGCTGCTTTGGTTTTCTCTCTCTCTCTCTCTTTTACCTCCTTTTAATTGCAGTTAGAAACTAAATCACTTGTTGTTGAGAAGCAATGAGTTTTTCTTAAACTTTTTGAGTTCTAGATGGTGTAAATGAACCTTCATTGTCTGTGTATGTGGTTGAAGTGTTGAATGTGTCTTTTGTGGCAGCCATTTTGGGATCCTGCTAAAGAGAAGGCCCGCCTCAAACCCAGTTCTTTTGTAGAAAGAGCTGGAGTTTGACTGGTTGAAGCTTAAAGTGCGTAAAAAAGATATCATGATTTGTAAACGTTGCATCTGTATACATAAAATTATCTTTTGATAAATAATTGTTAGTGTTTACATTGTGTATATGAAAGTTAACTTTGTTTCTCATTTTGTCCTCACTCTGGTCATTGGTCGACGTAAATTGAGAAGGCGGGGCTTAACCGGTATGTAAGTGGCCTGCTGGACGGCAGCCATTTTGAAATCTGATGTGGTTCATGAGACTTGATCAACCAGCTTTGTTTGCTGTACAGCCAAGTTTGACTGACTTCCTTTTCCACACCTTTTAGCGTAACACTTTTGTTGGAGTACTAATAAAAAATTTACCTAAGTTGAGACGGAAATTAAAAGTAGTACATCGGTCAAGAAAACCGGGAGAAAAGCTGGGAGAAAAGCTCCCAGCCTTGACTCATTGTCACCCACTGATGCCGTTTCTTCCTTAGGAGTATTTTGACTCCTTTTATTTTTTTTTTCACAGAACATCCGATAAGATCCAATAGTTGTGGAGATCCTCTAATCCAGTTTGGTCCTTGTCAAATCCACTCGCTCGCTTGCTCTCCCTGCTGCTGACACAAACTCTGAGGACACAACGCTCTCTTACTGCCCCCACTCACTAGCGGCTGCAATGATAAGGAAGTAGTACGTGTTCTTCACTTCATCTCTCAGTGTACATTGATTGCTTAATCGCTGACAGCAAATCTTAACACCGTGACAAATTATTTCATTCAATAATTAGAATATTGTAGGCGGTTGCCTTGCATCCTTCAATATGAGTAATGGAGGAGATAACTTGTTAAAGCATCATCCTAATTTACACCAGTGATTATTTTCCTTTCTTTTTCACTAATTAGTAAAACTAGGAAAACAAAAATTGATTTTGTTACTTTCACTGACAAGAATAAGCCAAACTGATCATTGAATGGAGTCTACAGCCAGTATTTGGAAACTCATAGCAATGACTTAAAGCAATAGCAAGACCCTGCAGCACTCTTGATGATTCACAGGCTGCGTTTCTTCCTGCTTCAACCTTTTTCTGTTAAGTTGACACATCTGACCTCTCACTCTTGTTTCATATTTAACAGAAAGGTTTCTGAGAGGCACTGACTTTGCCGAGGGAACAAGTGTATTTCCTAGGTTGTAGAGTTATGGCTTTAATCTGGAATCTCACCTTAGCATTGTCTTTCTTTTTTTTTCCTTTTGTGAGAGCTGTTGTCTTAAAATGCAAGATCAATATACAGGCTAAGGTTCTTTTATTCATACTCTTTGTTTTCTTTAGCAGCCTTACAAAATGGCAGGCATTTTAAAAGGATGTGGCAAATTCTGTACATCACGGATTTGGAGTAACTCACATCAACAAAGTCAGAAGTTGAAGTAAAAACTAGTCATGCAAATGTAAGTTATTGTAGTTATGCTTCAGATGAGTCTAAAGGACTGCTGTTAAGACACCCCCAGCTGAGGAGGCATAGCTTAGTCTGAGTTTTACAACTAGGCTATTGATTTACTCATTATCATCTTCAGAGGCGATCCCCCTACTGGGGATCAAAGGACACGGCTCTATTCTCCTCTGTTTAGTTCTGTTCTGCTGCAAAAGAGATCTTGCCGTCGTTAAATAGGCCTGAAGCTTACACGGTCAGTGGCCTAACCAGGACATTTAAAAAGATTCCTGTGACTGTTCAGTTTCGAGAAGTAACATTTACCCCATAGCAATCAGAACGACAAGACAATGGGTATACGCTCTGAATTAACTTTAGAACTTTAAAGGGCGACTATCATATTTCAGAGTTTGAACATTTAAAAAATGTTAAACATTTAGTAAAATTAGCAAGTTTCCTTTTTTAGTTATACAAAACCATCAACCTTTTTTAAAACCCACTTTTCTGAGTCAAAAGTTCCCTGGAGCAATGACTGTGTTTGGAAAGAGAAATTATTTTTATCCTTAATGGAAAGAAAAAGACTAGTGAAAAAACGTTGACTAGATGTGGCAACTTAATACTGACACTATGTGTTATCTCATGATAATAAGCTGCAACATTTATTTGTTTTTCTTTTAAGTGCCTGAGCCAAATGAAGGCAAAATTGTTATAAGTAGCAAAGGCTTGAATTGATGATTTTGGGTAAAACAAGTTGCTAGAAGAAAACTATCTTTCATTTAAAGAGACTGATTGCTTTGACATCATTTCTGAAGAACTCTTGACAACTGTGTCATCGTAAACCCTCGTAAGAAAAACCTGGACCAAATATGTGGCAAAATGTGAGACTCTCACAATCACACCCTGCTTACCAATAGTACTGGTGCATCAGATCCTGCTCAGAACCTGAACAGAGATTTAACTTAAACACCCAAAGACTTTTTTGTTTTTGTTTCACTTTTTCAGTTTTGTCAAACTATATTAACCACCATGAAAAAAATCTATGTAGACTGGTCTTACTGCCCTCAGACAATATTTCCCCTGATTTCCTCCTCCTTACTGGAAAAATGGGGATATAAATATAAATGTGACGTTACGACGTCACATTGGAGCTTGAGATTCACTCACACAACTTGTTCTTCAATGACTATTGTTTGACGCTGTTGCCGCTGTCCGATACCGTATGCACCATCGTCACTCCCTCTTAACTTGTGGCTTTGTTCTTGTTTTTTTCCATCAAGTATTTATTGAATTTGGACTTAAAAGTGAAAATTGTTATCGTGAGCTACAAGCCTGAAATCAAACAAATAAGAAAAGTTGTTAAAAAAAAAGATACATGGCTTTTAAACAGAGGAAGGCTCGGCTTTCCGTTTACCTGTTTTGCAGCTTATCGTGAGTCGTGTTTTATTGATGCCGAAGTAAGTCTGAAATAAGTTGGGATTTAAGTTTTCTGTTCCTACATCTTTCGGAGCACATAACCTCTAGTTGTCTCTCCGCATTACAAGATTTTCACAATATATGAATGTGGATGTAGATATTGACAGACTTGGCCCGAGAATCAATGCGATATTCCTCTGTTTATGCTGATGGTATTAAAAGTCAGCACAAATCACATCAGGAAGGAAGTGTGTCATTGTTCTGTAATTGAAATTATGCAAATACTCACAAGGCAGGATTTTGTAATAACCACATTTATTCATATATTTCCTCTTTTTATTATATATTAGTCAACTCCGAGGCATGGACTTTTTTTTTTCTTAATATAATTTATGTGGTATTCATTATTTTCTGCCACCACCTTATGTTGCTTTTATTGCGTCAACTTGTAAACAGGGGGACACAGAAGACATAAGCGCATTCTATTGAACGATGAGCAGGGAAACAAAGTTAACAGTCAAAGAAGCTTTTCATGCATAAGTGTTGATTTCTCTGGGGATGCTCAGCAGGCACTTTTTCTCTCTCTCCCTATTCGATCCGCTCCTGCGCTGCAGTAAAGTCGGGCTCTGAAGAGACAGAAGAGAAATCCATACGCGCCTCTGTCTGGCCATTGATATTCTCCTTACTCTTTTCCTTTTCTGCACACCTTCATCACCCCATCTCTCATTCTCCCTTGTTCAAGCGTTCTCCGGCGGGTCCGCAGTGGCCAATCCATCCTCACGCCCTCCACCAGGCCAGGTCAGGACATCCGATATCCCATGGATCCACACTCCTCCTAAGCTGCCCGCGCCAGCGTAACGTCCCTCAGTGACCCGCCCACTCGTCCGCTCCATCTTGACCTCCTAACAATCTCGAAATCGTCTTCATTTCTCTCCTTAATTTCTCCAATCCGAAACATTTGCTTTGGATTTATGTTTGCGGCACTTTCGACTTGTAAAATACGCATTTTCTTTTTTTTTTTATAGCATTTGTTTAAAAAGGAAACATTTGGATTCTTTTTAAGGAAACAATTTTTCCATACAGTGAGTGATGTCAGACTTATCTGGATGCGATTCCCTCTTGTCATTCATTTCACAAAGTAAAATGATCACATTACAATAACTTGCCCTTGAAAATTCTTGAGTGACTTATTTTTCCGTCACGAGAGCCGCCTTGAGAGAGCTTCGAATCGTGTTTTTTGGTTCAGTATTTCACTTGGCCTCCATTGAAAGTGGAGCACTTTGCTGCCAGGATTCACCACTTGTACATCTGGGCTGACCTGGTTTTGTTTAGAGTTCAGCGTCGAGCCCGGAGCTGTGTGGTACAAGTCGTGAGCTCTTCCTCGAGATGTGAGCAGCGATTGTTGGCGGGTAAATGGTTAACTCCCAAGCAGCAGCAGCAGCAGCAGGTTGGCTGCGTTGTAAATCATAACTTCTCATTGTCTTCTCTCCCACTTGTGCCGTGCGTATTCACCGTGTGATTTGTGGACTGAGTTCTCCTTGCAGCTGTTTTTATGTGTGTCAAGGAAGCCTGAGGAGTATGGCAGGAAACACAGTCACACATGCTTCTGTGCTGAAAAGAAGAGAGCTATAGTGCTGTGCAGAAAGTATCTGGTCCTTTACAGATTCCTTGTTTGGTTTTTTTTTCACATTTTTAGATCTACTTGGATTACAAATGTGCCAAAATCTGCCTGTTTTCTGCTAATGTTGAAAAAATAAAATTTCACAATTGCGGTGTTAACTTTAAATGAGAAATAAAATAAAAATCACACGTGAATCAGCTTGTTCGCACTATAAGTCATTAAAAATCATGGCAGCAACGGATGTAAACAGTTACATGAGAAATATTCATAATGTAGTCATGACGCCCCATCATCATCTGTGAGCCATCAGAGGAGACTTCTGCATCTTATTCAGCTGTTGGAGTGACAAGCCTCTTATTCCTGAGAGTGGCTGCATATGCTTCTTCTCCAAGTAACCCCGCTCTATTGGCCCGGCCGTACTCCGCTCTACAAAAAGTGCATCACGTTTCCACCGGCCAGCTTGGACGGTAGCAGAGAAACATCTCCTTGTGTTGTGGTATCTCTTTCTACACCGAGAGTTGCTCTTGTGCTACTGAAATGTGGCGTCATTTGTGGAGACAATGGAAGAAGAGAGCCATGGATAGCATTGTCCCTGTGTTGTTGCTGTTTGTTAATCTTATGGGGATTCTCCTGAGATTGAACCCTAATCCCTCTGGAGGACCAGAAGTACTAGAACAGCTGGGCTCCGAAGCGGAGAGACATGACGGGGAAATCCGTGTCCACCTCCGTCTCGTCTTCAGCCTCCACACGTGAGGGGATAAATCCTTTCCAGAATACAGACCAGATAAATAAAACATACTCAGACTTGAAGACGCAGAGCTCAATTCATGCACGTCAACTTGACTATTTTGCCATTTACAGTTACTGTTTTATGGTTTGTTGGTTTGTTGTGATAACACACTGATACTAGCTCACATTTGGGTGCATGCATGCAAAGACAAATGAAATCCAACGGGAAGGTGGAGTCCATGCCACCTTCCCGTCCATAACTAGCAGGGCGATGACCATAAATTGTGTCCGTAAGGTCAAACCACCGTCACTGCTTTCGATTGAACCCGCTCCGCCCGTTGTGGTCCTTTCACTTTTTAACCTTTTAAATTTTTCCTGGCACTGTCGCGATGTTCTTTTGTATCCAGTGCTGACCTTCTGTTTTTTTGCAACATCAACAAAAACTTTCTTGTTTCTTTTTGGGTTTCTTGCCCCCAGTAATTAAAGAAAGATTTGCACCTCACTGTTCCTCCAGTGAATATACTTTTGTGAGGACTCCAGTGCTGCTCTCTCTACAGTTCCAAAACTGTCGTTTTCTTCTCTTGTTAAGCTTGCAGCTGACCAATTCTCTGACCAATCAGTGGTCAACAGCAGGACCTAAAGCTTGCATCACCCACAGCACTTACTCGGCCCTGACCAACTCCACTCCAAAGCAGGAACCGAAAAAGCATGTACCGGCCTAAAAAAGAAATGAAACGCTCACACAATGCAGGCCGAGTAGAGTGGAGCAGGATCCATTAGAGCCAGTGGAAAAGGGGCAATGTGCACCGTTTTGGGGAAATTTACGTGAAATACTTAAAAGCCTGTCAAAAAGGCCTGAAGAAAACAGAAAATGACCATTAAAACAGATGGAAAAACAGACTTTGCAGGTTCACACTCACCTTTTAGTATTTAACAATTTTAAAAAAAACTGAGGCCAACCTGCATTACCTTCCTGGATGTTTTGGTTTTCATTTGTGTTTTGACCATTTTGTTTTATGTTCAAAAGGTCTTGCCATATTCAGTTCAGTTCTCTGTGTTCGTTGTCATTAGAAAGGTGTTGCAATGAGTTAATTTCTTTAGGTTGAGATTTTAATTACTTCTTGTGTTCTGTTTTAGCTCATCCTCTAAATCAATGTTAACATATTTTACCTCTTAGTTTGTAGCTCCATTGTGTCTAATTTAGGTCCCTTTTGTGCTAATTATTCACCTTTTCTCAATTTGACCCTTTCGGCTTCCCTCCATAGCTGTTCCAAATCATGCTAATTAACTCACTTCACCCTTTCCTTTCTTTTTAAAAGAAAAATACACCTGCTGTTATTACTTCAGTTCCTTTTAAAGTATACAAAAAATAAGCTTGTCAAAAGGTTATATTTGCAACAGACTTGACCATGCAAAGAAATCAATGACAATGAATACTGCTTAACCATCCCAAATGAGCATCCTATTTAGTAAAAATATTCTAGGCACTATTGTTTAATTATTTAAACTCTTATTTTATGTGTCTGCTTAACAATGAGACACAAAATATGAAGAAATTGTCTGCATGCAGGACTCTGGCTGAAGCTAATTTGCAACCCTCATCACTGGCTGGGCTTTAAAGATCAAGACATAAACAGAACTTGGATTTAAAAAAAAATGCATTACTGCAAATGAAATGTGGAATCCATGAAAATAGTAAATAAATTTAAAGCGATAATTATTGACAAGTATCTGGTTAATTTCTACAACCAAAAGTAAGCTAATTGTCACATGCTCGCTGACATTTTAGCACTTTGAAAACATTGAATTTGTTTGTTCCACTGGTATGTTTGTAGTGTAAGTATGGACTGACCAAACACCAAACATGTTTTTTGTGTGTGTGTGTGCGCGTGTGTGTGTGTGCCTTCAGCTGGTAAACCGTCCTCTGGGTCTGTTTACCAGTTGACAGTGATTTCTAGTGTCAGCTTGAAAGGAATTGCCTTATACATACCATTACCCCTTCATATCCACAGTAACCACAGCATTTGTCCTTGTAAACAGTAGGTGTCACTGCAGAGAATAGCTGCATCTATGAAACAAGTGACAGCAAAAGAGGCTAGATAGAGGAGGTACTTTTTATATAGTGGACCTGTAGGGACCCACAGTCGCCCACCAGTTGCTGAAGATTCACAAATACTAAGCTCTCCTCTAAAATAGCTTTCAACCAACTATATTAATATCTTTGTACTTTAATATCCATTTGTACACAAAGTGGAAACCATTTTAACACGACAGCAGAAGCGACTAAAGTCTTCCTTACCTTTGGTTTTTCGGCTACAGCCAATCAGCCCCAAGGAAAATGAATGGTGCTCCTATTTTGCAAACGCCAATAGCGTGGCAACTAGCATTTTAAATGGATGTTTGCGCTTCTGAAGTTGCATTTTCTTTCAAATATTTTAGAGAACTTTGCGATTAGGCAATTTTATTAGCAAATAACTATGATTTGAATTCTTCTGAAAAATCCAGGAATACTGAACCGTGAATAGGTGGTGAATAGGTGACACAATTTTAGATTGTGTCAAAGTGAACACGACCTAAAACAAGTTCTCCTTTAGGTGGCATTTTTATGTTGATGTCACTTTTACAGTAAATAATCCATCGGCTATATTCAGTTGAATGTGTACCTGTCAAAATGGATGTCTTTCCAGACTCTACTATGAAATTATCATTTCTGTTTGGTTAGAGCGACTCTAACTCTGTAGAAAAAAAAATTGACAACAATGGCAATTTGTCCAGGAGGCTGAAAAACACTCATTTTTATTTATTTTATTTATGTTTGTTGTTGTGCGATACCGTTTGTGACACCAATGGCAAGAGAAGTGGCTCAACAACACTTGGACAAATGTCATGTAAGGATGACTGTGACATGTCAAAAACAAGCTAAAAACAGACATTTCCTTTGAAACTGCGCTGTAAAGTGTGGCGAAAAAGATTCTGGCAGTTTGGAAAAAGTCAGTACATGGAGTGCGAGGTCACAAACGCCTGTTGGATCCGTGTGTCCTTCAGTGTGTCTCAGGACGCACTGCATCATCATTATACCACTGTGATCATTACAGCCTCCAGGGCTCTAAACTACCTTGGAAAATCACGGTCTCGCAGCAGGTTCTGCTGCTGCATCAAGAAATTAAACCTCAAGCGCCGTAATGATAACTCTATCAGTTCTTTACAATAATAACCAAAATCTATTGGTACAAGCTTGACCAGAAAGTGGGAGGTGTAATGCACACCTTTCCTCAACGATCAACAGTGCTCCCTCTGAGAATTTCACCAAGCATGTTGTTTTTGTACATTGTTTTAATCAATCAACAACCTCAAAAACGCTGTCAAGGATGTTTTACCCAAAAAAATGAGTTCTTGCTCCATCCATACAAAATCATTTTTAACAAAGTTTAAACATTTAACATATTGGGAAGTTTAAAATGGAGTGCTGCTCTGGGTTGCTGTTGGGGTGGTAAGGTAAAACTGAGCGCACAGGCAGCTTTAGAAAAAAGAGCAGCAGCTCTTTTGCTGTGTGGATCATAAAAGAAGTAGAACATCCAATAAAAATTGTAAGATGAGGTTAGATTTTAATGGAGCCAAAGGTCACAGCGGTGCACGCAATGTCAGCGACTCTAAACACCGTACGCCTATTTACGTCGAAGAAACAAGTCGCGACTAAATAACACCATAGCAATGGCATACAGCATCGTTACAGCTAATCCAATCTAGAGGCATTGATTTTTAGAGCAATAAACAACTTTCGGCCAAATTATGTAAACCTCCTTAAACTCGGCAGTCCAATTAACTTGGATCCCCGCCACTACGCGGACTAAATCTGAACTTGATCAGTTGAGCGACCGTCGAGAAAAGGAAAGAGCACAGCCGGGCGCATGATCAACAAACAGTCGGGGATTTATTTGTTAGCTACAGCGATGTGATATGTGGCATTCAGTGTGGGAATACATAATGAGCAATTGATTTTTGCGCCGAGAAATGAGGCTGCAGCGGGAAAGGTAAAGAGGAACAGGAAGTAAACGCCTTGGGGTAAGAGCAGGAGAAGGAGCAGGTGGAGCGTTGCGCATACAGGGTTGACAGATAGTTATAAACCCAATTTTCTATGAGAGATGGAGACTGCATTTTCTTTGTGGTCGGAACAGAGGAGCCTACTCTGGACTGAGCTGAAAGCAATTGAAAACTCCAATCAACAACGTGACCGTGCTATCTGCATTTTATGAGTGCGCAAACACTTGAAGCATAAAAAGGATGGCATCCCGAACACTAATAGCGGGCCGGCGTGTGTGTGAGTGTGCACTGAGTGGACACATTCGCCTGCCAAAACACTGAAATGCTTTGAATCAATCTTCTCCAAAGTTTCCATCAGATGTAATAAAAAGGAAAAGTTTGTCAAAGGTTGCTTCGGCCTGAGAGGAACGGATGGCCGACATAATCAAATAATTTCCCGCTACGACAGCATCTGGTGTGTGGCTCCGCTGTCATTTCTTTTTACTGTAGACACCCCTTTTGGGTGGTCTTCTGGCTAACCTCATTTTGTGCAGCAGCACCCCTGTGAAGGCAGTGTGGAGGCAATAAAAATCAAAATTAATATGAGATTTAATGTATACATAAACCCACATCTGGAATGCCTGGTTGGTGCTACGGTTACTAGACGGCTGCCACTGGGGATGGTCTAAGTGGGTTGCTCAAATGCAACTGCTTTTCTTGGCTTTGCCATGGAGAGGAAATTATTCTGTTACACACAATCCGAGGTGAGTTCCAGTGACAGAGTTAGAATTTTTTTTTAGTAAAACAAAAAAAGAAATAACCCCCATAAAGCACGGTGGACCCCTAGTCTGACTTGGACGGTCCATTTCTTGTGCCGTTTGACCGTCGAGAGCATAGTGATGCAAATTAGGCTGCGAACATTTTTCTTTTACCTTTTCAAACGTATAATTAGTGACTGTAAATGGTGATCATATTCAAATGTGGACCCTTTTGGGAGAGAGGAGGGGTCAAATTATCCCCCACAGGATGGATATTAAAATTCAACGCGGCGCCACTCGGACTTCATATTTTAAAAAGCGCTGCGGAAAAAAAAAACTTCGCCCGTCTCCCTTAAAATCGGGGTGCATCTCTTAATTATGGACATAGAGCCAATTTGCGTTGAGCATGTCTCCCTGCAGATAATTATAATCATTATAATTGCTTCAAGCATTTGTTTCATGCAGCAAAAGCTATAATGTTCAGACAGATCCTCAGTAATAAAGGCTTTGGCTCTGCACTTGGCTTCTGCCAAGCTGTTATACAGTGACTGGACGTGAATAATCAATAGGGAAATTGAAATGCAGGGGTAAATACATGGCTGTCTCTACCCTATCCTCTGTACTGCCAGTCTCTTTCTCTTGGTCCCTGGGTGCAGCGCCAGAGACTGATCAAAGACTGTGTCTGATTCGCTCTGAATCATCAAGGAGAGAAGACAGAGAGCTCTGTGATTACTGAACGTTGACGTCAATTTCACTCATTCAACAATGCGTAGCTGTCACACGGCAGGTATGTTATGTACTCTGTCTGATCACCTGGGAGCCAGTCATGCCAGCTTTTATTGATCATGAGGGTTATTCTTGCATTTTTCATGAGAGGGGAGACATTTTGCGATCAAAAAGTGCCACCGGTTCAGATGCGCCGATTGCCTTGAAAGGCCTGGGCTTGACAATTCGGAGATGTTCGCGCTCGTCTGCGCCTACCACCTTGGCTTCATCAAATGCGTTGTGAGGGAACCTCGCAGAAGATCAAATAAAAGCACATTACCGTCTGCATACCGTATGAAGCAAATCTTTAATCTCAAGACTTTTGATATGGATTTTCGAAGGTCAAAGCTGAAACAGTAGAGAGTGCAGCGAACCGAGTTAAGGGATCACTGATATTAATCAGGATGATTACAAAATGGCAGGAGGTGGGCAAATTACACTGAGATGTAATGGAATACCACCGAGTACAAAAGGAAGTGTTGTAATGTTTCCCTGATGGGGTTCCGCCATGATCACACAGAGATCCAGTCGTTTCTCATGTGTAAAACATTTTTCATATGACCTCTTAAATATGAATCCCTTTGCATTAATTTCAATGACACCAAATGTGTTGGTATCATTTTTAGATGAACAATATTGTTTTTTCCCCTTGAATTCCTTTGTTTTTTTTTGTCTCTGGCAAACTGGCAACCATTATTTGCAACAAGAGTGGATTTACTTAAAACATAAGACAAACGAATAATTTTTGTACATTTAACTATATTGCATAACAAACTTTCAAACTTTAAGACATACAGTATCTGATGGTCTGAACCAGTTTGAAAATGTTTTTTATTGGTTAAAGAAGGATAACTTTGGAGATTGGTTGTAAATCACTTTGAGCAGCGACCTGCCTCTGCTGTTTGTTAAGAAAAAAAACTGAAGGATAGTTTTGATCTGCATCACTTGTGTTTCGTTCGTTGAAATTATGTCAGACTCAAAAATGTCAAACATAGCGCTAAGATGTGACTCAGCTGAGCTCCAGACCTCCTTTGAGTTCATCATACTAGTTTTATTTATGGAAGCTCACATTTATATGGGATGTGATTAGCTTGATTGCTACTTCAAAGTGAACCGCTTAAAAAAGGGTTTCTTTTTGGACCTGTTTGAGTAACCTACTTTGAGAAAAAGGGTAGTAAAATATATGTTCCACTAATATGAATGAATATTGTAGTAAACAATGGTTTTCTTCTTGCAATGAAGTTTTATGATGAGCTGTGCTAAGCTAACGGCTTTCAAGTTACAACTTTAGCTTTTAAATCAATTTATGGCACCAAGCAGAACTAATGTAATTACTAAAACAAGTTTTAAAGCAAACAAATATTTAAATAGCATGTTGGAAATGTAATGTATCAGGGCCTTTTTCATTATTATTGTTTCATTTAGAAAAGCCTGACTATTTTGTAGTCTGCTGACAACACCCAAGATGTGAGGGTATATTCCTAGTTAAACAGGGAGGTGAACTGGCACATAAATATTTGATTCACAACAAATGAAATAAATTCTCACTGCTTGGTTGCTGAAAGGTTTTCAGGATCACAGCGTCACAGCGAACGGAGATGTAAGCTGTTTCCCTTAAACGGGAGATCGTAGTTCCCTTTAGGTGACAGAAACATTTGTTTTCCGTAGCGGTTCAGCGGTTTACTGAGCTCTACATGTATGAATAAAACATTCAGACCTGCTGGAGGAGGCACCTTGGCTGGAGGGTCAGCTGCCCAAAATGCAGGTGGAGTGCAGATGAGCACCCCATCACGAGAAATGTACCAAATTGCTAATGTGTGATGGAAAAAGCTGCGGGAACTGAGATAGGAGGAGACGGCGTGCAGCGCTAAAGCCCTAAAATGCATATCCACAGGTGGGTTGCTATGGGGTTACACTCTTTTGTGGATTACACCAATATCAGAGTGAAATGTGTAATCATACAGTGAGGCCACACTCTGGATCAATGTGGATACCCTTCAAAACGAATAGTCTGACTCTGAAAGGAGGCTCTCAGAATTATTCATAAGGGAAGACGATAAACATCACAAGTTATTTGCATTTAATCTTAAAATGCTGAACAATGGCTGATTTTTATTTCTATCAAACTAATAACTAATTTTGCTGCTCAGTGCTTTCCTGTGAATGGAATGAAAATGCACATGAGCAAGACAATGGAGTGTAAAAACATTGCTTTATTGTTGCATTATATGCC
This sequence comes from Poecilia mexicana, assembly GCF_051168715.1. Taxonomy (NCBI): domain Eukaryota; kingdom Metazoa; phylum Chordata; class Actinopteri; order Cyprinodontiformes; family Poeciliidae; genus Poecilia; species Poecilia mexicana. Next base: position 27,427,929 of record NW_028263379.1, read on the forward strand.
ATGACCATCCTAATCAGCGAACCTGGGAAACAACGGAGCCTATTTGGAGCCTTCATCTCAGGCATGAAGTAAACCAAATGGATTCGAGATCCAATCCCGTAACTTTCACTTTCTCTTAATTTCAAAACTACTCCTTTGATTAACTTTCTTTCTTCCACTCTTGTCTTTTGTCCCTTAGGGAAATAAAGAGTGAGGGCACATAAAACATGACTGACAGCTATGGGTGTATCAACAGCTGCCCAAGCCTCCTTTTTAGATCAGCAGATGTTCTATTAAAAATTAAATCAGACTACAAGGAGAAGGAAAACAAAATGCAGATTATATCTGCTTTCCATCATTTTAAGTCATATGCAAAAATCAACAACAACAAAAAAAAACATTTAGTTGCCATTTTAGTTATCTGTTGCTTGTTTAGGTTGAAAAATGAACGCATTTAGCTGAGACATGAGTGCTATTCGACCTAAAAAATATATATTATTTTGGCTCTGAAAGTAAATTTGTGACCTAAGCTACCTCAAAGCATCTGCAACTAGTGTAAATACCATGATGTTCATGGCTAGACTCTACCCAAGCCTCGCAACAAACACACTGCACTCAAAGTAATTATATTTGTGTCAGGGTCAGTTGGAAGACAACAAACACAAAATGCATCAGATAGGAAATGAGCAGATTTCAAGTGAAATGAGGCCAAGAGAGAGCACTGCTCATAAAAAACCCTCAGAGCTTCATAGGGCAACAGCAAAGCCTGGAGTTGTTGTAGTCAAAGGGATATATTCTAATTTCTAAAGTGAGATTCTGCTAATTGCTAAAAGCAGTTCATATCTTACCCTACAGCAGATGTAGTTCTCTTAGAACCTTTGGATCACAGTAGACTTTTAGCATCTTAAGCTAACTTCATAGCAGTTTATGTGAACACGATGTTATAAACCTGTAAAATGCCACATCGTTTGCATTGGGTGGCTATAAGGTGTAGTTTGACCAGAAGACCCAGAACTCATCTGAGCAGAACTTTTCCCTATGTGGTGTTGGACAGCTTTTGTGTGATTGGTATTCAGAGGAGGGAAGGAGTTTCTCATGAAGTATGGAGCGCCTTGGCCACTTTAGGTAAACAGATTTCTGAGTTACCCTCATGTGGAGGACTACAATCTCGACATGCAGTAAATCGCAAGAAGTTGGAATCCAAGTGAGCTGCGTCAGGGCCTGCAAACTCCATATGTTGCACCATACTCTGAATGGTACACATTCCCCCCAAAAAACACCATACTAAAATATTAACTTCCTTTAACGTGTGGACAGAACCTCATGAGGTTCTGACTTAACCTCACATTGCACCAGAAGGGTATGTTTTCTAATGTACAACTGTGTGAAATTGAAAACTCTTTTTTTTTTTTTTTTTTTATAGAATGAACTTTTTAATGTAGAAAAAGTCATCAGACATATATTCATATAGATGTGAATTTCCCATTTCTCTCAGCTGTAATACACCTTTACATCTCAGGTCTGACTATCAGCTCTAGCGGACCTCATGCAGAGTTTTTCTTTCTTCTTTCCAGGCTAATTAGGAATGTCCATCATAGCTAAGTTGACCTTTACAAGTCAGTTCAGCAGCCTTTTAACTAGTGCAGAGAGTGGGAGAGCTAAGCCTAGCTAATTTATCTAGAACTTAATGCCATAATATGTAACAGATTAAATGAACTAACAGTAAGTTTATTAAGATGACTATTTATATTTCCGTTCAGTAACCATAAAATACTGGCTGCTTAAGTAGAGGTATGCATATAAAGCGAAGCACATAATGTTCCTCACAGAGTGTTAAAATGCTTTAATGCATGTAAATTTGTGTGATCTTTTATTGCATACTAATCAGAACAAAAAAAATGTGGACCCATTATCACTTCAAGATATTATTTTCAATATTTTGTTTTGACTAATCCAGTATCTTAATAATACGTTAACGTTGTTACCAAAGTTTCATTTTTCCTTCTGAATTTTTAGGATATTTTGGGCAATAAACTCTGGACAAAGCAACGCTTTCTGATGCAGGCTGTCGTTCAGTTCCATCCTTCCCTACAGTTTTGGTTATTTAAAACCACCGGGTTCCAAAATGAAGCTGTCTGTCTGGGGTTGCTTCATTTTGACTATGACTCAATTAACAAACACCAAGACTATGCCTGATGCCACCACTGACGGCCAACAATTTAAAGTAATTTCCCATAATCCCCTCATGATCTCCAATAAATAACATTTCCCAGTTGGTGTTTGCCAATGGTTATTTTAGTGTGTTTGAAAATATGTTGGAATTTTCCAAATGCTGAGTTTAAGCTTTTTATTTCCTTGTTTATGTAAAAAAAAAAAGAAAATATGAATACAATAAATATATGAGATGCATTATTTTGACATGATTTGCTTAAGGTACAAAATGGAGGTAGAAATGTACAAAATAACACAAGCACTACCTGGCAAAGGGGGGAATTGACCGAGGACTGTTAGTGAGAGCCTACCATAGATTCATTGAAAAACTCTAGTTACATGGATTTCTATGTATTGCTTTTGATTTTGCACCCCTGTTTTGAATTGCCCATGTGTATTGTGATAAAGGGTATGACATTCACAGTGTTCAATCCGTTCAGGACAGGGTCCAGGGTTTTGGGGTGAAGTCAACATCTTGTTTGATCTTACTTAAATTCGAAGATCAACCAAATATGTGGGAATAAAACTTTAGTGTGATATAAGAGCCTGCAGTTGCTTTCAAAATTCCTAGCTGCCTTTACCAGAAGTATATCTTCCTGTTTCAATTTCAAGCTTCCAGCATGCTGAGGCGAGTGAAACATGTGGACAATGAAACTAATCACAGCTACAGCAATTGTATAGCAGTAAAACCAAAAGTCTAACTTGTATGATCCATTAGCAACGTTACTAATTTTACGTTTTGTCGTGTAGATTTTTTATTTTTAGATTGTGCGGCTGTCGGGGAAAGAGAAGTAAGAGAGCAAGGCCTCAATGTTTCCTAAACTGTGGAACCAAATTGGTTTTATCACAAATATGTCAGAATTGTGAAGATCCTGAGGAAGAAAATGTTTTCAGTGCCCATGAACGTGAGGTAGTTTCTGTGAAGACACTCAAGAGTGGTGTAGCTTCGAGCAAAATCACACCTCTAACTTTTTTAATCACACCCTGGAGGAGCATGTTTGACCTGCGCAAAGATGTTGGACTGTTTGAGCGTGGGCTCCACCGGTCAGCTCGGGTCATCCTGTCTGTTCTGGACCCCCTGAGATCTTCTTCTAAATGATGTCTGTAGTACTGACGGGGTTTGGAAGCATAACCCGCCCCTTTCCCTTCCCTCACCACAGACAAGAAACTCCTCTCGCCTAATTTAATCCTCCGAGCATTGACAAGGAACCAGACTGAAGTGCACACACACACTATTTTTTTTTTTTAGTCTTTGTTGTATCATAATGTACATTCTCTGCTGTTTTTATGTTTTTTTAGAATTTTTGCCGGTGTTTGGCAAATTAATTTGTGTTCATGTAAAACACAAAAATTGACATGTTATCGTGGGAAAAGGTAGAAAAATTCAATCTTTAACCGAAGTACATGAATCAAAAAATAAGTAATAAATTCACTGGTGACTATTCTTTTGAACTAATGTAATCAAATGTATTATTTTAAATTTATATACTATTCTTTTAATTTGGTCCAATTTTCAAGATACTTCTTAATAGTCTGTGATGTTTTCTTTCCCTAAGTATAACACAATTACAATTTCTTTCAGACGTTGGCTGCAAGACTTTTAGACATAAGCTATAACAATCCCTGCAGTAATAGAAATAACACATCCAACAAAGAGTTTTGTGTCTTACAAGTGCTAAGAAAAGGCCTTGTCTGAATTTAGCCAGGCAATGACTTGATAATCCATATTGTATAGACTGATGAGGCAAAAGTTAAACTTTTTGTAAGGGGCCTTTCTATTAAATCTTGTGTAAAAGTAGCATGGTGTTTGAGAAAAAGAACATACTACCAACAGTATAATATGGTGGTGGTAGTGCAATGGTTGTTTTGCAGCCTCTGGAGAAAAAGAGAATCAAAGACCTCAAGCTAAGGCCCAATTAGGTTCTGCAGCAGGAAAAACAAAAAAGACGACACAATCCCGAGCTGATTATGATTGAGATACTGTCATGGCCTTCAAAGGGCGGTTTTGCTCTAAAAAATTGCAACGTGGCTGAATTACAATACTTTTGCAAAGAAAAGTTATCTATAATTCCTTCACAGTGGCGTATAACCCTGGATTTACTCTGCATACGCTCCACTGAGAAGCCTAAAGGTGAAGCATGGGGAATGAGAGATCGTGCCATAAAGCCAGCGATAAAAAGGATGAGTGGTGTCATATAAATTATTGTAGTTCTCAACTTCCAAAATTAATATCTTTCCCTACATTGCTCTCTTGCTCCATCTGCCCTGACCATCACTCTTTCTGCGACTTGAACAAGAGAACTTGGTTTCAGAATTAAATCCGTGTTTTGTGTGTATTTGTTGTCATAAATAATACATGCTGGCAGCATATATGTATTTGTTACATTGTAAGGCCCATTTTTCCAACAAATCCTACATTGTGAAGACCCACAGAAGACGTTCTGTGTTTGGTTATGGGTTAGGATTAGGACTAAGGTGTGAATTGAGTTTAGGTTAGGCTTAGGGTTAAGGAATGTACTGGTAATGTTTAGGCTACGGGTCAAGGTTAAGCTGTGCAAATGTATGAAAATTGAGTGGAAGTGAGTGCAAAGTCCCAGTGAAGATGGAAAGACATACTCTGTGCATGTGTGCATGGTTGTACGGCTCTGTGTTGCCAGGTACAAAGAATAAACTGGTAAAAAACAAAAAAAAATGTCTGTAAACTTGGCGGTCCACACTTCACTACTAAAATACAGTTAAATCTAAGAAAAAAAAAATATTTCTGTATACTGGCAATTTTATCACTTCATAGCAAACAACACCTCCAAATATAAAGTTCAATAACATTTTCTTGTGCTTTGCCACCTACTCAGTTATGAGGCTGAGGTAGTGCGAGACTGGATCATCCGGAGAATCTGTGGATGTCAAATCGCCTGCATGTTCACAGTGTTGGAGGAAAAGGAGGAGATGCTAAGCTGTTGCTGACTGAGAACAACGCCGAAGATGATACGGCACAACAAAGAGTCAGGGGTTCGCATCAGCTCAAACCTCCCATTTTGGGAGTCACTAAGAGATGAGAACTGGCCCTGAGGCATGGCTGTGTTCATAAGCAGAATAATGTAATCTGTTTTTAAAACAGCAGATTGTTGTTTTTTATTCGGCTGAACGTATCCCCGCAGAACGCATTTCTTTTGTACGACAAGCTCTAAAAGAAGAAACACAGGCATTTTTAACATCACAGCTTTTTCCCTTGTCAGCTTTCATTTCATTCAGATTAATGTTGAGCTGAATATATATGCATGACTGTACAATATGCGAATCTGCAAGATGGTTGTGTAGGAAAAACTCAGATAACGCCCATAAATGTGAAAGATGATGATCTTGTCAATTTTTTTTTTCATTTTGTCATTTAAAATGACACTGATCAAAAACTTGCTGTATTTACATTTACATTGGGATTCAGTTATATTCTTCAACATGCATATGACTCTTTATTTCCTTCTGGCTTAGCTGCAGAAAGGTTTCAAAAGAGACAGTAAAACACTTGGAAACAAAAGACATTGAAATAATCCAGCAACATTTTTTTTCAACAGTCACCTCAGTTAATTTATTTACATTTACCAGAATACATTTTTAATGTACATTTTTTAAGTTTATGAGAGTATCTAGAGAATTTATTATCAACACACAACTTCCTGTTTCTTTGGCTTTTGAATACAATATGACAGAGAAAATAGAAAACGCAATAAAAGTATTTAAGAACATGAAACAACAAGAAGCTACTTTACTAAACGTGTTCATGTGTATAATCAGGGAAATAATTTAAACGTTTCAAGGATGACAGACCCATTTGCCTTCAAAGTAGCAAGAACAAGATAATACGCCATTCAAATAATATAGACGACTGTTTCTCTAGAAAAGGTTGCTACAATTGATTCTGTGACAAACAAGGACTTAGAATTAGAAAGGCTGCGCGTAATTTAATACAGACACTTACGCCTCAAATGTGAAATTCAGCCTTCTTAGTTGTTTTAATGCGAGTCACTTTACAAGGACTCATATTTTAGTCCAGAATCCTAAAACGTAAGGCGTAAACAACCTTCACTCGGTTGTGTGAAATCTTTCTCATCCTGGAGGAGTTGATTTCCTGCTCTCCAGTGCAACCGTGTTAATTCTGCCGTTTGTCCACCTTTTTCATTTCCTTTTACTTTGTGTGAGGTTTGTGCAGAGTTAATGAACGACATTATGTTTTTTTGGGGGGTGGTGGGTGGGGGGTTTTGTCCACTGTGGCAATGTCCCCAATGTAACTCAGTGAGTTATTTCAAGTTGTGTTTCCCGTTGTCATCGTAGCAGTGCTGTTGAGATCCAAAGTTCCCACACCTGCAATGGCCTGATCATACGCCAGGTCTTCGTCTAAGGTGAGAGATTGTTGTCCGGAGGCGCATGTCCCCAGAAACCCGGCTTGGAACCACTGTGACCTAAAAGTAAGGCGCTCTGTTTTGCTTTGTTCTGCTCAGGTTGTGGTCTGGTGCCTGTGAGACAGCAGGAAGAATTAGGAGTTAGAATTAAGGCCATGAAACCCATTTTCTGGCAGCTTCCGATGACCAGATGAGCTCCTGCCAATTGTTCGACTTTTATTTCGTTTTGATTCGAAGGCAAGTGATCCGAATTCATGTAGCACTTTTCTAGAACGGACCACTCAGAGCACTTTACATTCGAGCCACTTTCGCCTGGTGCACTTGATGATATGCACACAAAACATTGTAATTCACTTATTAAAGCAGCATTATGTAACTTTTATGCAAAATATGTTTCATACAGTCACAACATGGCGGCAGTTTTACCAAGACAAATTTTGTATAAAAGTTACATAATGCGACTTTTACATGTGGATTACAATTAGCTTTATTTGTTTGTCTTTTAGCAGTTTATATTTATTTTGGGGATTTTTATGTTTTTCTTGATTTGCTGGATGATGGAGAGTTGTTTGCAGCAAGAAGGTCCTGGGTTCAAATCCCGGTCTGGGCTCTTTGTGAGTAGAGTTTGCATGTTTTCCACCAAGTGCATATGTGGCTCCCCTCAGGCTACCTGCCATGTAGGCTGCATGTTGGGTTAATTGGTCTCCATTAATTGTCCGTAGAAGTGTGTTTCTGTGTTGACCAGCGGTGGAATCTCTCCTCACGTCTCGCACGTGTTTTACTTTGTCATTTGTTAGTGAGTAGATGTCGGATGATTTATAATGCATTAAATTCTTGATTTTTATTAATCATCTATGTTTGAGCTGACTTTAATAAATTTTGAATCCTGAAGAATATACATAAATCTCTCCATTCTCCTCGTGTGTAATAAAGACGTCTCCCTGGAAACGCAATGTTCATCACTGAGATCGCATGGTGGTGTCGGACTGATTTGTAAACAGGAGTTTAATGTATGTAGCTCAACTTGAGCACACATACAACAGAATGGATGGCCAGAGAACGAGAGACGAAAAACTGCACACATTTTGTTTTTGAAGAGTACACAACCTCTGCAAAGACTTTTACTCATCTTTACAAAATGGATGCTGCTAAATGAGAAGGACGCTGCTTCCTCTCCCTCCTTCGTGGCTTTGCATGTGGCTGTCTTCGCGCATTAGCGTCACATCGGTATCTGCACATAAATCCAGGTACTTGCTTTTGTTTACGCGCGTCGTTTCAGTGCACGCGGCCGTGTGGGTGCGCCGAGCCAATTTACATCCATGTTTTACTGCCATTCCAATCATTTTTCACTCCCAGGTCTAAGTGCGTGCTTCTCTGGCTTTGCAGCGTTGTGCCAGCAGCTCAGTCCCTGGCTCTCCCCTACCATCGTTTGCTTTTTATCATGCATGGCACACTGCTGGTCTACTGCAGGCACAAAGCACTTCATCACCACAGCCTGCAGAGAAAACCAGAGACAGATGGGAAGATGGGCTCAAGGTTCAAGAAGAACCCTATTAGGACGGGTTATCCCGTCAGCTGCCAAGCTCGGCGCTTTGTTTTTCCGTCACCCCGCGATGTTCAGACTTGTTGGATAATGGGACTTAGCGTGGCACGTCTTTACATTTTAAGATTATTGGCAACGAAATGCTTGGCGATAAGGGGACAGATCAATGTTATTTGAATTCACTCAAACCAGCAGGCCTTTCCCTCCTTAAATTCCAGCCTGAGGGGATATCTTTAGCTAACAGCCTTGTGGAGAGGATTCAGCACAGGATTCTGTCAGAGGACATCTCCGCTGAGGAAAAATGTTGAGCTGAAACAGAGGCAGCGGGGGAAGGAGACTGTTTCCTGGTGTCAGCTCTAACTGGGCTGGGACTATTGCAGCTTCTCTCAGGTACACCGATGTCATCCCTGACTGCCTGCTGCGGAGAGAAACAGTTGCACCGAGGTGTCAGCTTTAAGTGGTTAGGGGGGAGTTTTGTCACCGATCACCCATCAGTATTTCACAGCGACTTGTCGGTGAAGTGTTGTTTGAGCTTCTCCCATTTCTGCCTTTCCATTCCCTTTTTTTAAATATATATATATATATGTATATATATATATATATGTATATTATTTGCTCCATCTTTCTTTAATCTGCACCTATGTTGCTCCACATCTGCTCTTTCCCAGGAGAGTGAATAATCTCGCTCGGTATCGTGGATAATGGCTGCTCTCTATGACGGAGTTGTCTCTCCAATTCATCAGGCCTGACCTTCAGGATGCATCTTGATGAGAGCCGAAGGTAATGACAGCCCTCTGCTCACCAACGCTAGCGAGGAGGTGGGGAAGAAAAAAGAAATACAGTGGAAGACCATAATCAAATCAAGTTCGAATCCGACGTGATTGTTCGATCTGATATGATTGTTACTGGCGATGACACAGACAGAGAGAGTATTGGCTTCCTGCTGTTTCTTTATTAGCCCTTGCAGCTCCAGCGATGCCCTCTCTGAAGGCTTGGTGGGTGTCTTCTCAATTCATTTGCCTGGAATAGTTTTCACCGGCATCTGAAGCTCATCTCTGGGAGAACTCTGAAAAACGAGTTCTCCCAGAAAAAAAGTGTATTTAAAAGTGCTAGCCTCCCTGCAGGCGACGGGACCGTGACTGTGTGGCGGCGCAGGGCTGATCTCCACGGAGACTTCTCTATTGTCTGTCTGGGTGTCTGCTCCACGCTCCCTGCCAACTTGCCGGTAGAGACAGAAAGCGCGAGCAGAGTCGCTGCCTCATAAAGGACATTCTCTATCCGCTGCCTTGTTCTGGGCTGCCGTTCAACCGTAGGCAGGCGGCTTCCTGCGTGTGTGGGTAGAACAACTCTATATCATCTGCTGGTTTGAATAGACAGCGCTATGTAGAACAGCTTAGTGTACCGTTTGTCGCGGGCCGAGCCAACACATGTTTGACAGTGATCGAATGTTCACGCCGCGTGTGGAACCTCCTACTCAAAGCGGTGAAGGGCAGCTCCAGCGAATCAATATGTATCAGTTTTAAAGTGATGAAAATGATGATAAATGACTGAGTAGTGGTGGTGGTGGGGGGGTGGACTGATGAGCAATAGGCTGTTGTCTTCCGAACGAATACAATATTTTTCTCCTGGGCCGCACACTCAGGTGCAAGTCTTTATTTCACTTTGGGTCGTCTTAAATAGCGATTAGCAGGCGTCCTAATTAGTGACAGGATTAGTTGGGTGCTTGCATAAGTAGTTGGGATTAACTAACTTGATCATTTGTCACTGTGTTACTGCACACGTCCATTTCCAGCAGTGATGAATAATTTCCTTCTGTAGAATAATCGCTGATGGCACAGACAGGAGTCTTCTATCTCTGAGTTAATGAAACCAGCCTGACACATCATTCTGCCAACACTAACTTTTATCTCCTGTCCTCCTGCAGACTGCAGTAAAATGACAATTATTCTTCCGATGAGCGTGTTTGTGTGCGCGCTGCGTGTGTGTTTATGCCCATTGCCTATGTATGCGTGAGCAGCCCTCTCTATTCATCAACATGTCACCTGTAATGGCTGCTAAATTAACCATGTGTTTCGGGGAGCAAAGCTTGCCTTGATAAATCTCTCTGTGGCAGTAGGTGTGTGGTCCACTCCCATCCACCTCTACAGTGACCTTCTTCGTTTGGTGAAAGGCCCGTCCTCTGCGCTTCCTCGCAGTTAATTTGAACTACACCAGTATGGATTAATCATAGTCGGTTGGTCAACTCGATAAAAGAAGAAGTCAAGGTAAACAGAACTTTATTTATGAGGCCGGTGGTTCTCAAACAAGTACAAGTACGACTCGTTGTGTTTGGGATGCCTTTAGTGGTTCTCATTGTGCACAAAGTAAATATGAACAAATTAGTGTTAAGGTGAAGACTTTCAAAAGTAACAGCCAAAGTTTGGACGTATTGATTTTTGCCTGAAGAGACAGAAGGTGTTGTGGTGAAAACCTTCAGAACTTCCAGCGAAAACGAAGCGAATAAACCAGAAAAATTTCACGCTTTGCTGCAGGAACTTTTCTGGTTTGAACTCGGATCTAGGAATGAGATCAAACCCATGTTGCAGTTCAAAACTGAAAAACTCTTGGGAATTGGTAACATAGTCAGTGACTTAGCTCACTGCTATTAGCCTTACAAGGAATTAAGCTACTTCACTGCAGTTTGTATTTTTAAAGCCTGTAAGAACCTGTCCAATGAATATTAGCTCTATTTATCCATGTATGTGTTATATGAAGTGTTGAAACTGCAACAGTAAATACAAATTTTGCTTTGCTGTGGCTATTATTTGGTCAATATGCAAAGCAGCCATATTAAATGTTCAGATATCTCAAGATTGCTAAATTAAACACAATCAAATCTTTGTTATTTTGGTCTCAAAGGACTGGGTCAAATGTAGACCAAACCAGTCCTGGGCCAATTCAACACAACAGGGTTTGTCTTATGAGCTTGACCCAACATACTGGTTTTGACTTTCAACTCCCCCCAAAAAAGCAAAGTAACTAAATATTAGCAAACAAGTAATATTGGGGTTAGAATGCATTATTTTTTATTTTTGGGTTATTTCTGAGTAAAAACTTATCACATTAAAAAACAGCCAAAGACAAAAATAACTATCCTATTTGGGCAAGAACAACAAAATTTATGTCTGCATACAACACTGTATGAAGTAAATAATTTTAAGTAGTAATGTTGAAACAAAATAGTAAATAAAGTTAAAGCTAACCCATGTTAGCTGACGTGTTAGTTATGTTTGAAAGCTTGTTAAACTTGTTATATTTTAACTGAATAATCTTGTTCTATAACATAAACTAAACCTATTAACACAAACTACTGCCAGTATTAGTATTACACATCATTATTTTATTATCTTACCATTTCGTTTTCATTCTGTGGCAAAGATTTTGTGAAGTTTGATGAGGACTTTATATGTCAAAAGTTGTGAAGAACCATGATGCTCTTTCTACCATTTTGTCTTGTTCACAATTTAAATTGATTTTTAATTATAAATACTTAATTTCTCCATCAGGATAAGCCAGCATGTTGGTTAAGTACATAATAGTTTCCAATAAACTATCTTTAAAATAACCCTAATAGTTTTGCACTTCTTATAAGCTGGCCATCACATTGATCTCAGCAGTAACTAAAAAGATAATGTGATAATGAACACAAAAACCCCAAAGAGAATCAGCAAGCTATTTCAAAAAAGTCATGTGACCTGCTGTAAATAAGAAAAACTTATAAAGCTAGCAGCAGCTAAATGAAATGTTCTGCTATGTCACGCCAAACATCAAATCTTTGTCGTTCTCTGCTTTGCAATGCAACGCTTGGGAGTTCGACAAGCTAATCTAGTTTTACTAATTGCTTTGTCTGAAAGCCAAGCTATGGTTGAATGTGTTTTGTTTTGTTTTGTGTGTGTGTGTGCGTGTGTGTGTGTCTTCAAGCAAAGTCAAACGACCATTTTTGTCTTTGTCAGAGGAGGGAATAAAATCAGGCACAGTTGGCTGACAAATCACCCCGAATGCTGGGGGAGGGGAGTGTGACTTCACACCGCACATGACCACAGGGTCTTTCTGCACTTCTGTTTTCACACATCTAATTCTACATGAACCATAGTTAAATCTTCAGTGATTTCACTTGCCAGGAAGCACATCCATGAGTTATTTGGGGAGCCTTAAATTATTAGGTCTACAAAAGAAGAATGCTTATTTCTGTTCACCCTAATGATGTTTGTCGTATTTATAGTACTGTGAAGGCCAATAAAGACGTGTTTTTAAGTAGTACGATAGTGAACTTTTTACAAAACACCCATTGGTACAGCATCATCCAAATAAGAAAAGGTAGGAAAAAAATGAAATTAAACAGTCTGACAGGGGGGGAAAAAAGGCAAGAAGAGATGAATATGCCACTCTACAGTGATTTTGGCAGAGCTTTAGAACAAACGGCTTGGATTGAGGTGAAAGAAAAATAAAAGAACACGGTCTGTAACAAAAAGAAAGAGCACAACAAAAAGACTTGTATCCTGGGGTGCAGATTGATTCTTATCAGCTGGTACATAGACAGTGACCTGCAGGGAGAGCTTATCTTGGCTCATGCTCTGTCTCTGCAACATTTTGATCCTACTGCTGTAGGGTGTGGACCGGTTGGAAGGAACAGAAGAGGAGTAGTTGGCTGGATGAAGGGGTGGATGGTTATGACTCATGAAGCGACGGCCTTATGAATCTTTGGAGGGAAGAGAAGGGAAAACAAAGGAATACAAGAGAAACTGGAAGAAAGGCAGAAGGAAAGGAAGCGCTGCGTCTGTAGGTAGATGTGGGGCAGAATGGGGAACGTCGGGAGAGAACCTCCCTCTGCAGGATAATCAGGGCATCATCAGCAGATGGGAGGGCAGGGAGAGAAGAGCGAGAGGGACAGCTGGGGAGATGGAGGAGATAAAGCGCATACAACAGAGACGGGGGGTAGGAGGGGAAAGAGATGCAGAAAAGAAACATGGATAGTGGCCAGCATGTGAAAAATGAAAACAGAAGATGAAAAACACTGCGAGCTCAGAAGCAGAGAAAACAAAAGGCGAGAGAGGCCGACTCCGACGGAGAAAGACCGTGATGAAATGTTAAGCTAAGCCGGCCGATGCATTCACCGCGGGGTCAAGGTACAGGCCACCGCATATATACTCAGGATCAATCTAATGGTAGGAGGACGGAGAGGAAACAACTGCTGCATGTAAGCTTCCTGTAATCCAGCCTGTTGCAGCATTTTCTCAGGGCCACGCTAGGAAAATGAAAATCAAATAAAACTACGAGAAAGTCAAGACTTTGTAGAAATGTAAGAAAACTCGTGTAGAATAACTTTTGAAGATGAGTGAAAAGTTTCATTCAGAGCAAACATCCCACCCACGGACTACTAGGAATCGGTGAACACTGCTTTCAGAGCTAACCTGGGAGGTCCTAGCAGTGTATTAGCAAAAATTAGCAAAGAAGCTGAAACTAGCTAAAAAAAATTAAGCATGACGCCTAATTACTGAACACCACAGACACTGCTGAGTGTCAGCGCGTCAGCAACCACAGCGTTATCCTGCAAGGGCGTGAGCTTTATCTGCTAGATACAACTATCAAAGAAGTTTGTGATTGTTTAAAAAAGTGATCTATTGATTTCTATTTCTAGGTTATGAGAAGCTGCGTATAAAGATCCCAGATATACACTCCGTCTGACAGTCAGCTTTGACAGGCGGAGGCAAGATGGAGTGGTTGTTGAATTGCAGACATGACTGTCAAGCTAAGACACCAAACACGTTTTCTTTTTTTACTTTTCAAAAATCAGTGTTTGACTTTAACTTTTTTTTCTCTTTCTTTTTTTCCACTTCTGCATCCATTTATTGTGGTATAAAAACTTTTAGCTGAGTTAAGGTTACAGTAGATCCCGGTTAGTTAGAAAAAAACTTTTTTTAAAATAAATTCTCTAAATTCAACACATCCCCAACAATTCTTCACACAATGCCTTGCAAAAGTATTTTGGAAGTATTTCTGCAGATACCTTGAACTTTTTCCATATTTTGTCTTGGTACAAAAACATAATTGGTCTATCTCACAAAATCCCAACACAATACACCGACAGCAGAAAGAAGAAGAAAAATAAACCTGAAAAGTGTGGCAGGCCTTTGAACAACCAATGGATGATTGACTTCCCTAACCACCGGGCCTAGCAAGTTTTCTGGAGGAAACCTTGTACTATTTAATTAATTCCAGACATCCATTTGAGTTTTGTTTCTAAAAACTTTGAAAATCTCTCCCCACTGACCTACAGAGGCCTAAAATAAGGATTTATATCTGGGCAGACCTGCTCACATGACAAAAAAGTTCTAACCGATCTGTCATTTATTCATGTTATTGTATTTTACTTTCCTTTCACCTTTTACCTTATCATAAGTTTCTGTAGACGACCATTAAAAAAATTAGCCTCCCTAAAACAGGCCTAGTGACGCCACTGTTGTTCTCCTAACAAACGTCTGAGGTCTTCACCGAACACCCACATTTATCACGTGTGGTATAATTAGTCAACAGAGTCCACCTTTGGGTGACATATTCTCAGACTTTTGAAGGTAATTGGTTTTACTGGATTCTTATGTATCAGCACGAATGGGGCTGAGTGGAACTACGTCTCATTCAGCTTCTAAAACCTGTTTTATTCTCATGCCTCTTCTCAGCGTGTGTAGCTTTGTGCAAAATGTTACAAAAATGATTTCCCTTCAGGTATAAAAACATTTCTTTTTTTTCTTTTTTTCCTGCTTTCCAAATTAATTACAGAGATCAGTGCTGATTCACAGACGCTGACCTTCCCTCCCAGCTCATTACTTCTTCTTAAGTAGATCCAGTTCACCGTCAATTAACTAACTTTTAATGAAGAGAAGGGCTGTTGAGCAAGACCTACAACTGTTCTGATTGTAATGTAACACGCCACTACCTTTACTGCTCTTAATGATGACCTGGGAGCCGATCATCGCAGGAGAATCCAGTTTCAAGAAGCGAGCCATAATAGTTGTGAAGGGCAGGCTTGGCGGAGCGCCACAGAAGTGGAGCGGAGAGAAAATTCCCGTCCTTAAGAGCGTAATTAATGTGTGCAGTTAAACGTTAAATCTATATTTTCCTTTTCGACACCTCGGGCGGCCGAGACGCTTTGTGATGTTAAACGGATGCGTGTAGTTTACACTTGGTATTATAAACGTAACGCAGGGCTATTATTTTTAAGCGCTTCGTGGGGACATAAAACAGACCAACAAAACGGTTATTGATTGGGTCTGTGATTCATATACACATATTCAGCTCATAGTTAGCTTTTGTTCTGCGGTGCCTTAAGGCCTTGGTTGCGCTCAGTGTGTGAATCCTTGTTTATGTGTTTTAGATTGACCCTTTACATCAAAAAAATATATAGAGGGAGTATTGTACAACATGATAATTAAGCATTTACTTCTAAATGATTTACTTAATACATAATATTATTTCATTATAGTGAGGAACCTTCAAGAGATCCCATTTTTGGCTGTAACAGTACAAAACGTTAGCTGTGATTACCAAAGATCACACCAATTTCATTACAAGAGATCAATGCATCTAATATGTAATGTATCAGGAATTACTATATACATTTAAATTTTGTCTCCTCACTGCATCATTGGTAAAGAAATACATGCTAATCAGGCTGGATGTTTTCTTTAGTTTCCTCAAATGCTTTTAACTCAGGTGAAATTCATTCAACAAATATGCTAAAGGAAGAGTTTGATTTTTTTTATGCATATGTTGAAACAAACAGGTAAAATTAAATACTATACATCAGATAAATATAACTCTTTAATCTGTCTTTACTGACTTTATGTCCAGTTGTTTGGTCCAAGTATGATAGCTGAACATGGCTAGTGCTAGCTTGTGCTAACTATGTACCATCTAAAAAGCTAAAGCTATGTAAAGTTGATCATACTTTTTTTTTTAAACACAACTCATTTACTTTTTTTTTTAAATGTTATTATGCTATCATTTTTTTCTTTCTGTATTTAGACTTTTAGTGAAATCTGACCGGGTTGTAGATTTCAAAATGACCGTCTATGAAGAATAATAAATCTTTTTTAGCTTATTCTCTAAAAACTATCTTACTTCTGTCCTGAAAGTATGAATTTATGATTTGTGTAAATAATTAAATCATCATTTTTGTGTGTGTGTGTGTGTGTGTGCGCGCGCGCTCGTGTGTGTGTGTGTGGGTGGGGGGGAGGGGGCAAAACTCAGGCAATGGACCCAGTGTCACTTACTGTATGTAACCCACACATTGCTATCAGTTTTTGATAATAATGCCTAATACGTCAACGACTCATGTGTTTCTGGTGATCTAACCCTGGATGGACATGTGAAAATTTAAAAATCAAAACATGTGCAACAAAATCAGACTTGGCGACCTGGGTTTTTTTTTTTTTTTAGCCTAACTATTTTCCTTTCAGTTTATCAGGAAAGTGCTCGGGTGTTTTGCCTTCTTTCGTACCTTTGTGGTAGTTTCCTACTGGACTGTGTTGGGTAATGGAGTCAAAATGCCTCAAGTGTTCCTGTGTGGAAAAACTCCACAATTTACACAAAGTCTCCTGAAATGTGATTGCATAATTGGCTACGTACAACATTTGACATTTGAGAGGCCATAATCACTTGTACTTCAAAGGAGTCAATACTGGATGTGCTGTCACATATATGTTCACTTTTTTGATAATTAATGTGATTCATAATAGTCTGATTAACATATTTCTGGCTGTAAAAGTTTGATTGCAGACACCCATGAACACAGCTTCTTCTCCCAAACTTATTTTCAGCCACATTGCCACTGTCAGACTGTCCAATGTTTAATGTTTAAAGTTTATAGTCGATTTAAAAAAAAAAAAACTAGCTTTACCCATAAATTTCTGGCCACACATGGCGCACAACACAAACGTACACGTTTAATCTGCTACGAATGTTTCTGCAACATAAAGGGCTTAAACACTTTCTGACTGAATTAACATATTCTTGGCTCTGGATAAATGAGATGACCAGCTGATTCCACTTTTGATCCTTTTCAGAAATGTGTCTCTGTTGCATTACAGGAGGGCCTGTATTCTTGCTTCTTTTTTCTTTTTCTTTTTTTTTTTAAACAACCCAACAAGCACATTAAAAAAAAAACCCAAAAGGGACAGAAAGCAAGAAGCTCAGAAAGGAAGAACCCAGCGCTGATGAAAGGTGTTGAGACAAAAGGACGGCTGGTGGTGGGACGATGACGGCAGCTTTCCGTTTTGTTCCTCGTGTTTGCAGTACCTGCAAGAGAGGGGAGTGGCTGTCTGCTGTAAAAAATCAATGGTGCATGTGCAGCCACTAATCGGCCGTGACTGATTAGTTTTTCAACAACAATCTAAAACACGACTTAATCAGTTAATAAATAGCTTTTTTCCTCATTTCATGTTGTTTCTGAGCTGTTCGTGCTTTACTAGAGCAGGGGGTAGGAGACAAACTGAACGCCGCCAGGATGCTGAGACCAGCACGTCGTCCTCTGACTCCTTATCAAAACGTTCATAACTTTATTAAAGAACAAAAACAAAAAATCAACAAGGTGTTCATATTAATGACCCAACAAAAATAATAATCTCAGTGATTATTGTTTCTACAAGGTGTTGCGAAAATCTGTGCGTTTCGGTTCCATTACCAAAATAACTAGCGGAGCAGGAGTTTAAAATTAACTAATCAACCACCGCTGTGTTCGGGGAGCGCTTATTAATGATCGCAAAATAAATATCAAGCCTGAAAACTTGATATTGTAATGGACTGAATGTTATGGCTTGCGCAGGCGGTTGCCACGGCAACGGGTGTGCTTAAATGACAAAGAGAGACGGAGAGTAAAAAGGTGCGAGTGGTTTTGAGTTGATCACTTATGCTAGCTTGACTTTGACAACCCTAACATGTCGATGTGGTGTGGAATTCTGTTTCAGTTCAGTTAGAAAATAAAAGGCGACTTAAACACCAAATCTGACAGATCATCAGTACTGCAGGTGTTTAATGAGCTAATAGCTGCAGTAGCTAATCTACCACATTGATCACTTAATCGCAAAATAAACATCAAGCCATAAAAACATAAGACTGTAATGGATATTCAGATTTTTTTTTTTGTGGGGATATTATTAGTACTACTATTATTATTAAAAACAATAGCAATAATAACAATATTAAATTATAATAACTTTATGTTATAATTTAATATTGATATGTTATTAAATTATAATGAAAAAACAATAGCAATATTGTTATATAACTTTATATAGATTGGAAAAATCATTACCTGGACAGTGGTCTCTTCAGGGGTCCAGTCTTCTGTTGCCGCTTTCGTCAGAGCAGAAGTTGAGCTTTAGACTCAACTGTCTCCTTTTCAATCCAAACTTCCCCAGCCGGGGAAGTTTGCCCTGAGATACGCGTCGAATTCATCATACTCATTCTCATCCTTGTAACTGCTGATGTCAAAAGTGACTCCAGGAAGTATCTTGTTGAACAGTTTCCTCACTCCTGTCGTTATCAAATAACCTGCTCCAAACGTCAGGGGAAAAACATGGTTCAGGATGAGTTCCTTTTGCTTAATCATTCAAGGCGCCATGACGGACTTCAGAAGGGTATATTTCAGGAGGCTAGGGATTAAAACAGGGATTTTAATGGTTAAATATTAAGTTTAGATTGACAATGGTATATTAAAACCATTAATTTAAATAGGATTTTTCATCGTTCTATCAGGTTTAATATTTTGAATCATACTTCACTTAAAAATATCTTAAAAGTAAAATTAGATGTAACTTACAAACATTTGCTGCTGCTGCTGTTGTAAAATTGTGACAAGAAATTTTGCCTGCTTGGAGAAGAGCTACAAAGAAATGATTTTGGTTTAATAATTTTACACGTTAGTATAGAAATAGAATAAAGGATGATCCCAAAGAAATGGTGCTGCCGCTCCATATTTGATGGGTTGTAAACGACCCACTCAAACGCATTTGTTCTGTACGGTGTGGAAACGTAAACAATAGACAGAACGTAATGTCTTCAGCTTTTTCTGTGTAACTGAGAGCTTGACACCAACAGCAGCACAATGTCAGCAGCTGATAGCCGGGAAGGAGATAAATGAGTCCATTTCTATGCTTTCCTGTAAACTGGTTATGAGTCTGCTGGTTTTTCAATTTTCTTGTATTTTAACTATTAAACCAACTGGTAAACAAATGTTTATATCTGTTTTTAAAAGAGTAGTAGCTTCTTTCTTATGTCTCCATCAGAGGAGGAGCAGCATTAGCAGCTTTTGGTGACTCATTAATAATTAGATTGTTTTTGAATACGATGCAGGATTTAAAATGAACGGATGAAGATGGTCTATGTGTCTAGTCTGGCCTGGGAGAGATGCCTGTGGTTCCCTTCTGGACCTGTTACCCCATCAACCCGATGTGGAAAACTACGTTCAGAATTTAGGTCTCATGGCATCTCAAGGTGTCAACATTGCAGCCAGTGGGCTGAAGGAAATACAGCTCCATCTTGTAGCAATTCAAGAGCTACACAGCTTTTATCGCTTCGCAAAAATTTCATCAGCACAAAAACTCCAAAGCACACAAAGAAGCAATTATATATCTATCTATCTGCATATATATATATATATATATATATATATATATATATATATATATATATATATATATATATATATATATATATATATATATATATAATAATTTAAAACTACTTTCACCCCTGAGCAGAGGTAACCCAACTCACAACTTGTGATGGACTATTGTATCTGTTGTCTCCACCGTTTCCACAGGGTAATTCAATTCTTTCTATGGTTTTCCTTTTGATCCTTTCAGGGCGTCTGTAAAACCTCCCATTATCCGAAGATGAATGTTGACCCCAGGTAGATTTGGCCGTCCGCTGACTGCCACCCCAACAAGTCAATGAAGACTCAGCAGATGTCAATGAGGGGCCAAATCTCAATTGAACCTCTCGACTGTCGCGCTTGTCTCTCACATATCAATAGGTGTTTGTAGCTCGGCATCAACTTTAATGAAGTCCGTCCCTTTCTCTGCTCAAACCTTTTAATCTTTTATTGATGTGTCTTGCAGGCCTTGTGATAACAGCTTATAAGTCACCTTTATAGAGACAACAAATAAAGCGCTAACTACAGTCGTGGAGGGTCCGTCGGCGCTAGTAAAAGATAGAAAAAAACAAACAAACAAAAAAAAACCTGGTAATAGGATTCTTTTGGGAGCTGATGGGTGAGCCCTGCTTTACAGACGACTATTGAGACAAGATTCGAAATCTTTTTTTTTTTTTTTTTTTCGTTTCCATCTGAGGGGCTGGGGGCTTGTTTTGTTTTGTTTTGTTTTGATTCGTTTATTCTTTTTTGTCCACCATCACTTATCGTGAGCGCTTCCACCGTCGTCTTTCCTTTTTGTTGTTTTTGTTTTAGTTGTTGTTGGCTGGCACGCAAGAGGCCTGGGTGGAACTGCAGGTGCACCACAATGACGAACATCTGCATCCACGTCTCGCTCGCAAAAAAAAAGAAAAAGAAAAAAGGCAGGCATTAAATCCGAATAGCCGAAATGGAATGGCGCGCGTCCTCTGTGTGTGTGTACGTGCGTGTGTGTGTGTAATGCTGGCTGACCCTTCCATTGTGATGTGGATAAGCGTCACCCCGCAGCCGCACCTCAGGTGATTAACCGCAGTGTGTTTGCGCAGCATTGTGTAAACAAACAGGTGTCCTGCACTCCCTCTGCAGCTCATTATCCCCCTACTCATTTAGATTTTTTTTTTTTTTGCGAGTGTTGCATCTTTATGAAATGAATAGCCACTATTTTTGATGGAATAATACACTTGTTTGTGCTTGCAGGTTGCTGTTGTCTGCAATGGAGTGTGCACTGATGCCCTGCGCAGATATTTCCAATCTTCCCCATGCTAACGTTGTGGGTCTCCAATGGGGTGTGTGAAGAGAACATCCTATACCTCCTGTGAAATGCAGGTTAAAGATTCAAGCGATTCGTGCAAAAGGACCTGAGCAGGACGCTACGGCATGTTAACGTTTGCTTTTACATGCACTAGAACAAAGGGCGACTGAGGGAAATGATGCAGAAGACAAAACAAAGTGACGTCTAACGCGGCTCATGGAGAAGCCAGGCAGAACGGAGCATTGTTAAGGAAGCGAGGTAGGGTGTCACCGCAGGCTGTGTCGGATGCATTCATGAGTGCACCGTCTGATGCTTCCCCTCAGAGCTTTTGTGCGAGTTTGCAGGGTGGGTGGCTTTGCGGCATGTTGCAAAAAAAAACCAAAAAAAATCCACATCAGCATCTTCTCCTCTCTAGCAACCAATTAGCTCAGACGTTAAAAAGGGAAAATTTTAAATAACTTTTTTTCCCCCCCATTTGCATGTTTTTCATTTGCTTATCTCTCATTCAACCGGCAGCGCTTTTCTTTGCCTCTGAGGCTTTCTTTCTTGAGCTTCCCCCTGATGTCACACCTGCAAGATAATTGGATAAACTCAATCCAAAGCAACAAAACAAAACAAAAATAAAAACATGGGTACCAAGACAGTCCCCCTCCACCTCCTGTTTAACCACTGCTGAGATGGGACTTTCTTAGGCTCATCCAAGGTAAAAATGTGAATGTGCCGCCTTGGGGGATGCAACAAGCCATTTGCATTTGTTTGATAATCTAGCTTATACTACAAGCAAGATGGGGTTGTTTAAGCACAGAAAAACAAATCACACTTTTATTGTTTGACTTTGGGGTTTTTTAGAGCTCTGCAGCTCCTCCAATGTTGCCAGTGGCCCCCTTGCTTACTCGCTGATTAATGGTGGTAGGTTTGCAATAGGGCTGCACAATCATTGCTAGCTTATAAATTCTAAGTGCCATGAACTTGAATTTTTAACCCAGTTTGCCAGTTTGACAGAGGCTCACAGCCGCAAATGCTCACACCAGACTCAACGTACATTGTTTTAACACCAAATGCCACAGAGTGACGAAAGCACAGATAACGTTAAGTATTTTGAGTGCATTAATTAATTTATATATAAATAATTGTATATCATTCTTTGTTAATTAGAGCTGAGCTGCATTTAGATCTAATTTGGTACTAAATTATGTAAGTTCGTCTGTTTAAAAACCTTGAAACGTTCATTACTGAACGCTCATGTGAAGTTGGCGCTGAAATCGCGCGTGATTTCGAGGTCTCGCGGGATTCCGGGAAGGCGGCAGAATTCACTCTTGTCAACACAGATTTCCACCGCCCGTCTGTAGCTTCAAAGGTGACGCTAAGTGAAGCTGAAGGCTGGATAAGTAAAGCAGAACACTCTTTAAGGACTTAAAAACCTCTTATCACGACAAGAAGCCAACGAGGTATATGCTTTACTTTGTCTTATCTTTGCTTATTACAGCCAAATGCTATTTTTTGACTTGCAGCCTTCACGTTATGCTTTATATGTCTTTTTTGTGTATTTTAAGTTCTTGCGGTGTTGTGGCGTGTCCCATGACGTTCTGACATGATGACGATAATGGTAAGAAGATATCAAAACCCCTGTTTTAAAAAGCCCAGCTGTGTCTGATGTCGTGAAGAGAGAGGGGAAGAAAAAAAAATCAGACATATATTACAACTATGGTAAAATTTCCTAAAATTGTGCAGTTGTGCCATGTACGGAAGTTGAAACAGTTTTTTTTTAAGTAAAGACTGTAGGTGCTGAAAAAAATAAAAAGTAAAGTCACATCTAAAGTATAAATACACGGTTACAGTAACTCTCCAACCATCCTAACTGCGCTCCCTGTGGATCAATTCCCTCTGAATCTTGATGAATTATTAATGCCCACATTCAGGTTTTTTTTACTGAAGGGGAAATCATTTGACATGGATTTTTTTTTTCTTAACCTCCCAAAGAAGTCATCAGCTGTTTAAGGTGTCAATATTATATCTTGTCATGATTCCAGTAGAAATAAGCGCTGATCAGGATTCCCGACGTCGTGACACCTTTGCCGCGACCTTGAGCCGAACGCTTAACCCAGCATGCATCGATACATATTCACCCGCTCGCATGTATTTCATCATCGGGATCATGTCCGAGCAGCACGCAGTGTAAGATGATAAGGCACAGCTGAATCCTATGAATTACCGCAGGCAAAATGAGAGCTCGAGTAGGGTTACACGCCTCTACTTTTGGGTTCATTGCGACTTAATTAAAATTTAAATGTAATTCAGCATCTTCAGAGGCAAAATGAAAGAGGATTCCCTTTCAAATGCCACAATGAGTCTGCAACAAAGTGACTGGAGAGATAAACGATATTGTTAGCCTAATGTCAAGGGGCGCTGCCAGTGCTGCTTTGCGGCGCTGACTGACGGCTGTGTTTGCGGGGAGACCTCAGCCAGAAAAGGATGAATAGAGCGCAGTTAGCGTTGCCAGCCGAGATCAATAGGCTGCGCTCTCAGGTAAGCACTGTGGCTTCACCCTCTGGGCATTTCCTGAAACGATGATAAATGCAAGATGTTGGTCGCTTTGAAATGGGATATTTTTTATTTGTCACATTATATCATGTTGTATCAGTGATTATACAGGCAAAGGGACGGAGGAGCGGGGGCCACTGCGAGGCATTATTTCATTATCTCTCGGAGCAATGTTTTGCACAGCCTCGGCGGACCTCGATAACGACAAAGCAATATCAACGCCAGGATATTACAAATCCACGTTAAAAGTTTTCGCACGTCAGTTCTTGTTCCGAGAGGGGAAAGTAAGCCAGCCGTGCGCGGGACGTGTCGGCGGTAAATTTAGAAGTATATCCTCCCAGAAGAGTCGGTGTGTTTTCGGCGCAGTTAATAACATAATATAATTAGACGTGGATTGCACACGGAAGAGGAGAAAAGAAACGCGGGACACAAATGTCACTGGAACACGACTGGCTGCCTGTCGGAGAAGTGAGCCAACCACGCCGGCTCCCGGGGGAGCTATCACCATCTGCGGTGACAACAAATGGCTTTACTGGCTGGTCCCGTATAGCAGCCACAGGAGGAGAGGGGCTCTGGGAATGACCTGTTAGCCAAACACATCACCACATTCAGTCTGTAGCCTTATTAATCTAATCAACAGCTCATTGAGTGCTCCTCGGAGACAGCCATCACGGCATGACAGAGAAACCAAAACAGACAATGACAGCCTGGTCTATTGGAAACTGTTTTCAGGATGAGTTCCTTTTGCAATTACAGACTAAAATAGATAAGGGATTTAAAAAGTCAACTATGTTGCTCCGGAGTGATTGCTTCTGAAGTTAAATACGGGGGAGCGCTTGTTGTTTACTACACTTGCTCTTCTTGCATTTGCGTCAAATGGAACAATGAGATGTCGTGCAGCTCTCCTGTTGAGACAGAGAGAAAACAATAATGCATATTTAACAGTAATATTAAAACAAAAGAAACTTCAAAATTTCAAATTTATCAAAAAACAGAGAAGAGCCACACTGAAGTCGCAGAAACAAAAACATGAGACTTGACACAGACCCAGTCCTTGAACTCATGTCTCATGCACTATATTGCATGTTGTTAGGGTTAACATTATTTGACTAAATGATTCATCTGGATCCCTCTGAGTTACTTGTAGTGTGTACAAATGGTCGGTCGTCATGGTAATGCTGAATACAGTGACTTTCTGTAAAGGGCGTCAGACAGGACATGTAGATAATGGGAATAAGTGGGTAGTTTTCAATTCACTAACTGTCTTTGAGTAATTTTTAATGGTAGTTTTTTGTGTGTTAATATTTTTGAGTGGAGCTCAAGGATAATGTTTTTAATTAATTCATAACCTGTAGCCATTTTGTGACTTAGGCTAGACATCATTTAAGGGCATGACAGACTAGGCTTGGAAAAACATGAGCAACTCAGAATAAAGATTTGGTTCAGATTTATAATAATAATAATAATAATTAATAATCAATTTAATTTGTACCGCACTTTTCATTAGAAAAAAATCTCAAAGTGCTACACAGTGCAACTAAAATCATAGATAAAATCAACATCATAAAAATCATGTGGAGGCAGAATAGGCTTGCTTAAATAAAAAAGTCTTTAAGCCTCTTTTGAAGTGAACCAGTGGTTGCGGAGCTCTCAAACAATCCGGGAGAGAGTTCCAGAGACGGGGGGCAGCCATGCTTGCAACCTTGAAAATGTTGCAATGCAGTTAATAGTTTACCGGAGTAAATAACTCTATGCATCTTCATTTAGTCTGAATACAGATTAGAGAGTCACAGAACCTGAATCTAATGGCTACTCTTCCAAAAACCATCTGCTGTTTTTAAGACATTTATCAAAAAAAACTAAATGAATCACATAGTGGCTTAAATGTTAAATCTAATGAACAATTAAATCATCCTCATGTTTGCTTTATTACTGGATATTGTATTTTCAATGTCATTTACAAAGTAGATGACAGGAGGAAGCAGGGGATTGTGCATCTTTAATGTTGTCCTTCTGTGAAACACACACAGAGAAGAGAGTAACTATTGGACAGTTGCCTTTTTCCACTGCTTTCCTTTCATATCAACTAGTTGCGCGGACTAAAAATGTCTCAAATTGCCTGTTTTGCACAAGAAGATCACTTGTGTTGCACCGCCTCCAAAGTCCATTTCCTCTCTAAATAGGCCCGGGTTTCTTTGTAAATAATCACCCCGGCAAGCACGAGGATAGATTGAATGATCATTAAAGGAGCGTTCGCAGAAGGCACTGCGATGTTTGTGTGACTGGACTTGTTTTGACGAGGTAAAACAAGACCACATCGCTCTCTCAAAATAGCTGTTCAGCACGATCTGTTATGAAGATATTAACAGCTTTTAACAATTTAACAGATCCTCACGTCTAAATGTCCCGTTGAGACAGCTCGGGAAGGTAAGCTTGAACGATTTTGATGCTTTCTGAAGGTGCTTGAGCGATTAGGATTTGCGTCAGTGGAGTGATGATAAATGTACCAAAGGTTTATTATTGCATCTTTCTATTAATGAAAGCAGTTCAGTTTCTTCACAAAGACTAAAACCTTCGGTATAGACATCTAATTGTACAGCACAGAAGCTTAACTATAACCTTGGTCCTTTAATACAGAACATCCATACCCTACTCCATCCACACATTGTCGATCTAAACCCGCTACGATTATACATGCAGCTGCTGAAGAAGACAGTACAAGGTTAGTTGAAGACAGGTTTTTTTTTTTTTTTTTTTTGAGTCTGCAGGCTCGGTTTTACTATTGCCATGTCCTTGAATAGCTATCTCTGTGAACAGGCAATTACCGTCCTCGGCACCGGTTTTTCCCTTCCAGACCTTTACCAGACATGACACCTAACAGGACGGGATGGAAAAGACAAATCAATACAAAAGGAAACACTGCCAGCACAGTGTAGCGGAACAGAAAAAATTGGGTGTTCGGGTTGTTTCTCAAGTGACAGTGCGTGACCTCATGTTAACCTTAACTTTACTTGGGTTCATTGTTCACACCTCTTCCTCTTCTGTCCACTATGCACAGACAGGGTGTCACAAAACAGTGAGGAATATTGGTCAAGACTTTTTTTTGTCATTTAGTTCAAGATTTCATAATAAAAACAAACATACATACAATGGCTAAGCTCTGTATGTTATTATACAGATCCTCAGGAGTTGGTTAGGAAAAACTTGATTTATGAGCTCGTGGTTGGAACTTATAATACTTGACTCATAAAACCAATAAATACACAATATAAGCATGTAGTTTTATGTCTAAAAGTTACTTAAATACTTATGAAAAAGGCCTGTCTACACAATGCAGAAATTGCAAATATTTTTTCTGTTTCAAAAAACAAAACTCAGATGTTTTTTTTTTTTGGTTTTTTTTCTTTAGCAGTGATAAGCCCAGCAACACTACAAAACTGACAGAAGTTAACTTTTACTTTCATAGAATCAGAAAAACAAATCTGAGAATTGGGAGTCAGAAACATCATAGGAATAGTTTTGTTTTGGAGGGAGGTTATGTGGAGTAGCTGCAAGTGAACAATACCTTTGGGAGTTCCTACCATCTGAAAATAAGAAGCTGTCTTTAACATTTCATACGGGTTCATTCAAACTCTACATCATAAATTACTGTAACTTTAGCCCACTACCGCTAGGCTCCTCTGTGGACATTTTGATGCAATGCAGTTTTTTTGTGAACACAATGAGTTTATATATATATAAACTCAAGAAAGGTGGTACCGAACAATCGATAAAGACAGAAAACAGCAAGTCAGGTTAAAAACACAACAGTTCTGGATGAAGTAAAGCGTGAGGAGACTTGATGCTATCATAATTTGGATAGCTTGAGCACTTGGAACCTCAAGGACACACAGAGTCAAATTCCTGGTTACAAATCACTATCTATTCAGTTCAGCTTATTTATATTGTGCCAACTGACAACAAAAGTCGTCTCAAGGTACTTTACCAAAAAAATAATTTCAATTCGATCACACACACATTCCAATTAATCCTAGTCAAACAGTACGGTGTATTCAATTAATCATTCAAAGTAGTTAAAAAAAGTTTCTATCTAAGCCGGAAACCCAGCAGATTGCATCGATCTGTCTTATTTCTTATCAGCGCTTTTGTTGTTCTACTCATTTGAGAAGAAAACATTTGACAAATGAGGGCATCACAACTATACAGCATGTCAGGGTGTACATAAACCAGGGTGTACATGAACAGTTTGAGGTGACCTATTTAATTGTTTCTATGCCCTATTGTAGCATTATTTCCCCCAGTGATGTTTGGAGGATGGGGAATGGCTTGTTACGCAGGCCAAGCTGATTTAATTGCAGGGTGTACGCACTGCTAGGTTACTCTAGGTAACCATCCATGCTGAGTATTAAACATATCAATAGTTATACCCTTTCTAAAAGTACAGGGTGGGCCATAAGTTTCTATACATAGAAAAAATAAGCATTTTATATTGGACAACCATTTTTATTTTTGTGGGTCTCTGTGTAATCGCTGCACGTCTTGGACCACTTTGTGGTTGATCTGCAACATTTCCAGTTTTTTGAAACCTGCAAATAAGTTTTGCCACAGTGTCGTGCGTGTGATGCTCATTCCATGTTTTCTGTTAAAGTTTTGTGCAACCATGCGACTGCTTCCCGAGCCAGTCATCAGTATAATTTCAATTTTTTGCTCTTTTGTCAAACGCATCTTCTTGGGTATCTGAAATATAAAAGACATATACATTTTACATGGCCCACCCTGTATTTTCTCATGTCAACAGCCTAGTTGACATGAGCTAAACGCTCAGGATATCTTGCCAGGTAAGCAGGTTGCAGCCAAACAGAATTTCCACTCACAGTTTACCATGTTGACTTCTAAAACTACCATAATAATATTGATAGAAGACGAGCTTCTAGCTTCAACTGTGTTGGTACTGCAATAAACTTCCAAACAACCATTTTTTGTCATCCTTATAAGCAAGGCAAAAGCAGTAACCTTCTGTCTATCAGCTAGCTAACTATCATTATTCTGTGGAGGAAGGATAGTACAGTAGCACTCTATGATCTGTAGAGTCAGAGAAAATTCTGGTCACTCTATCTCTCATTAAAAAAAAAAAAAAAAGAATGGTATGGTATGGTACCAGTAATTGGCCCGTGCAAAGTGGGAGAAACCAAAAAGACTTCAATGTGGTCCAACGTGGACATGGAGAAGTATGTGCTGGTCCTTAAGGATTTTTGTCTGCAGAAACAACCTGACAGAAAGAAAGTGAAAGTAATAAAAAAAAAAAGTGTTCATTCTAACATATTTTAACAAATAGCTTTTGAATCCAACAGGATTTCCGCCTCTTCAGTTTGGATCATGGTTGGACTACGTTGAAATGACAATCCCGACCACACCGATTATATCTGCTTTTAACGTCGTATTACAACGTAATCGTCACATATTAAAAAGCCACTTTTAAAAATCCATCAAAGCTGTTTTCTAACCAAGTTGTGGAACATCTTACTCCAAATGTATTCAAACTGCATTCAAATGTAAATCCATTTGTGTAATGCGAGTAGATTTAGTCCTGTAAAAACGGCCACTGTTGACCCCGTAACACGTGCGCCAGAAGCAACGCGGGCTTTCAGCTGACTGATTAAAATTATGGCATCATTATGCAGCATCCACCAACACAAGTGCCCCTGTTGTTTCTGCTGGTATTTTAATAATCGTATATTACACAGAGGACACTAACTCTTTTCTTTTTTTCTAGCTTGTTCTTTGTGTTTGGTAAATCCCTAAATTCTCCAGCTGGTCTTGCTGTTTTATCCCAGAACTAAATAATGTTGTTTTTTTTTTTGGCCAGGGTTTTATTTATAGAGTAATGAATGGGAGCTGCTGCTGCTGCTGCCTTTCAATAGTGCACACAAAAACAGCCACAGTCACATTGAGGCTGCTCCAAAAACAGCTCGAGGTGAACAGAACTCTGCTCACAGAAACACACCTGTGAAAATAATAATCATTATTTAAGTGTTTGTACTTACGGAGCTCATCTTCATTAAAGCACTATTTCTACTGCAATAAAAAGAAAAACTGCTGGTAGGCCCATCTGAGAGCGACATATACAGTCAAGAGTTGTTTGGATTCAGCCGAGCCGTGCGGTGACTGGAATTAAATTACAATGTGACGATAAATGAAATGTTAATTTGTTGTTAGAAAACACCTAGTCCGCTGGGATCTGTTCGCTCCAACTTCACCGCTGTGTTTTATTCCACCTAATTAAGCTTGTTTTTAAGGAATGGCAAATGAAATTTCCCAAAGAAAGAGTTATGTGACAGCAGCATTTGAACTTGCTGCGTGTTTTGCAGCATCATGAAACAGATTTTCATCAGCTAATTAGCTATGAAGGACATATCTGAAGTAAATAAAATACTTTTTTTTTTCCAGAGATGAGGAAATATTCTCTGGAGTAGGTTTGGCTTGAAGTCTAGTGGATAATAAACCTGAAGCACCCTTTTCAATCATATTAGAGTTAAAATAAAATAACCTTTTGCAAGCACATCAGAGGCTT
This sequence comes from Poecilia mexicana, assembly GCF_051168715.1. Classification (NCBI taxonomy): domain Eukaryota; kingdom Metazoa; phylum Chordata; class Actinopteri; order Cyprinodontiformes; family Poeciliidae; genus Poecilia; species Poecilia mexicana. Next base: position 27,458,148 of record NW_028263379.1, read on the forward strand.
GTAGACCCCGTCGGCTGTAATGGATGATGGCATTGCCGTAGAGGTGAGGGAAAGCAGAGAACACCAGGGTTCCTTCAAAATTTCATGAAGAAACAGCAGACCCTTTTTCAGACTCAACTTTCCAAAGTTCTCAGTCCAGTACGTCGATTTAAGAATTTAGATTAGCTTTAAATGAGAGGCATACAAAAAAAAGCTGGAAGGAAGGAAATAAAAGATTCAAAGGAAGAAAAAGGGGCAGAGGTGAATGAGGTCGGACACAAAAAGAGAAGGAAAGAAAGATGAACGCAACGAATCGATGCCAGGTTGGAGAGAGGTATATGACAAAGTGATTGGAGAGCAAAACAAAGTGAATTATACAAATATTGGGAATAGATCAAGGAGGAAGTCCAGACATCCTTTTGCCATCTGAAGCTGTCCAGCAAAATTTTGGGAAACGTTTTAGGAAAAAAGCCTTTCAAAAATCAAAGTAATTATTACTCTTTGATAGTACAGAGAAACACAAGAATTTTTTTTTTATAGCAGTTCACTTATGGCTTACACAGTACCTCTAACTTGGATCTGAAAGGTATTTCTTTTTGGTTTTAGAATGTATTGACGCTAAAGGGAAACAATGTAATCAAATCCTGTTAGCTGAAAATCCATTCCAAATGAACTGCTTTAGGGGAAAAGAAACAACAAAAAAAACATCCAAAGGACGCTACAGTAACTGAGCAACACTTAGTTCTGATCTGTAGGCTAATAATGTGTTCATATGTACTGGAAATGGTCCGCTAAACTCAGCACTGTATCTGTTTTCAATAACGAAAGTGTACTTAAAGCTACCGGGACCCTCTGCTTTACTTTAGCAGAAAAGAAAAACTGGGCATTTGTGACCTCTTTTCACAAATTTACCTCTTCACTCAGAACTAATGGGAGAGGGGGTCTGCCAGGCAGGGTGCAGAGAAAGAGCCGGTGAGAAAGATGGGCTTCCTCCTTGTTTGTTTTGGTCTTTTTTAATGGGATCCGCTGGGGTTCTATGCAACATAAATCCAAGAAGAAGAGCAAATGGAAACCGTTTCTTTTCTTTTTTTTTCTCCCCTTTCTTAACGGCAGTTTCTTCATTACTTCGCGTGGGTTCTGCATCTTTATTTTTTCCGGCTTGGATGGACGAGGGGCCCTGCAATGTCACTGGGGTCACAGTCCTGTCCGACGAAGCAATAATGCCTGTGACAAATGTCAGGGAATCTGGTGCCGCTGTGAACCTGTATGGATTTATCGATTCCACACCTCTTTTGTTTCTGTTTGGTTCACCAAAGCTCTGACTGCATCTTTATGCCCACTGCCAAGTCATAAATATTTCCTTTAGTGTATAGCCCGCCTCCACGTTCGTCTCCGTCTGCCACCTCTTCCTTTTATGTGACCGTCCTCTTCTTTTTTTGAGTAGATTAGTTTTGCCTCTGTTGTTTTGGCCTAGGCTAATCTTCCTCATCAGCACAGCTTTTACTCCCCTCCTTCACTTGGAAAGGCTGTTTGTAGTAAAGATTGCAATCTAACTGCTAATCTTTAAGGCTTTCTCTAGGGCAGGGCACTGGGCTTATAGCTGAGTGATTTGCCGCAGATGTAAAAAAAAAACTAAAAAACTCTCAGCAGTCTTGAGAAGTTCTTTACAAGCCGAGTTTGAAGGAAAGTGTTCCTACACACATTCCGAAACGCCAGCTGTCACTACCGGAGTTGTCAAATGCAGAGCCAAAAGGTGTGTCGGGCTGTATTTTGTTTAATGATGATGCTCATTACTTATAACTTCTGCCACTACTCCACATACAGAGAGCCAATTATTTGAAAAGAAGAGAAAAAAAAAAAAGTGCAAAGAGATATGCGTGCAAAATATTTCCAACTATTCTGCCTCTACTGGCTGGAACAGCAACGTATATCTGTCATAATGAGGAGCAAACAGAGCTTTACCGCCGAGCCGCCTCTCATCGCTAACGTAGCACAAAGAGATTTACTAATACAGGCTGTCAACGCAGCCAGTTTTATACTCGTCCCAGTTTTATACAGCCGTACAGATAGTGGTCCCCGGACAGCATGCATTATACACATCTAATTAAGTCTTCACATGTCTATAATAAACTGCATTATGCCTCTGGGGCTAGAGGGCAGGTCGCGAGCGGGCAGCGATTGTGCCCGAGACAGTCAATTTTCTGCGTGTGTTTATTCACGTGCGCTTTTTTTTCTTTTCTTTTTTTTAAAGAATCACATCTACGATGCCTACTTAGCGTTCAGTAATTAACCTAGAGTGAATCAGGGCAGCACTGTAAATATTTGTTACCCAACTGGGAGTTGGAGGACGGAGACATTCTCCACGGAGGATGACGTTAAAAGGACAGGGCGTTCGGAGAGAGAGAGAGAGGTGGGGGGGGGGGGTGACTGTGGGTTTTCGAAAGAGAGCTACAGATTGAGACAGAGTGACATCGAGACAGAATGAGAGAGAGAGCTGGGCTGAGGAGGGCATCCAGCCAGCTGCTGGTATGCTTTGATTGGCCTGTGGAGAGCTTCCTCTGTCTTTTCATGGCACCAGTAAAGTGTGGCGCTCCCAGTAGCAGGTGGCCGCTGCCCATCGGTTACCTCCCTCGGGAAAGTGGTTGAGGAGGGGCGGGGGGTTGACGGGGACGGGCCGAGACAAAGATCATCATTCGCTCCACTCTTCTTTATTAAACACCTTCACGGTTTGGCTGTTCTGCGGCTAACCGGGAAGAAAACGGAGAGGGCGTTTCACACGGAATACCTAATCAGCACATAAAAGTGTGGAGAAAAAACTGTTTCTAATGGCACCGGCTTCAGTGTACTCGCTGTTGTTTTCTCTGACATCAAAGGCTTGGAAGACCTGATGCTACAAATCAGAGGCGGCTTCTAACAGCCCACACAGATTTTACACAGCGCGTTTCAGGCCTTGGGGGGGCGGGTTGTGTGTGTGTGTGTGTGGGGAGGGGAGGTTGGGGGTATAAAAGTGTGTGAGTACTTGCCTGTCCTTCACCGAGCCCAGCTTGGCAGGATGTGACGGATAAGGGTACAGTACACCGAGGAAAGGAGAGCAGGCCTGTAAGTGCTCTGAGTGCTTCTCCCCCAGCAGCTTGACAGCCGGGTCCCGGTGACCGTGTTTGTGACAATCAGGCTACCTCGCATCATCAGTTGGTTTAGCTGTTGCCATGGAAACGCGCGGCGCAGGCAGCACGGGCCAGCTTCGTCTCCATCTCAGAGTTGATATTCCTGATGTTTGCTCTTTGCAAAGCCAGGAGGAGGAAAAAAAAAAAAAAAACTGTATTTCCACACAAGAAAACTCTATTTACTCTCATCCTCTCTTTTTCTCTGTCTTGCACATCTTTTCTTTCCGCCTCTCTCTCGCTCTCTCTCTCTCACTCTTTTTGCTTCCTCCTTTCTATCTCACTTTCTCCCTCCAGAGGGGCGCAATTCAATTCTCTGAATACACTTCAGAGAGGAGGAGTGCGAAGGCTCATTTAAGCCTCCCTAACGCTTGTGAGTTTTTGTACCAAATGTTACTCATTTTCACTGGCTTTGAGTCTTGGAAGTCGTACATTTGTGTTTCTGGCTTTGCCCAGTTATTCAAATATTCAGAAGATTATTTGTCTTGGAATCGGAGATGGAACTGGAGGACGGAAAGCTGCAAACTCTTTCCTGACTAATTTGTCTGAAAGGGTTCCTTTTTTCAGTTTAAGTGATTAGTCATCCATCCCTTCCTTTCGTTTTTTATACCCACTTTATCATCGGAGGCAGCAGGACAAATAACCATGCACACACACTCGAACATAGGGGCAATTTAAAGTGACCAATTAACCTAACACGCACGTCTTTTTTCTGAACGGTAGGAAGAAGCAGCAGAGGGAGCCGTTTAAAGTGGAATTTTACTCGTATTAAAAAGAAAGTATTGCACAGTTCAACATTCAAAGCTTGCTTAAGCACCTTACATAAGTGATAGGCCAGTTAGCGAGGGTAGCATTGGACTGCACAATATGTTGTAAATATATAATCATCGCAAAACCACTATGCTTAAAACAAACATAGTGAAGAATTGCCTGGACTGCAGTAACAGCTTGCTAATTATTTAGGACCCATGCATTAAGGCTTTCTGTGCCTGTGATATATTTGGTATCAAATGTTTGATGAAGCATAAAACGTTTCAGAAGGTAAGTGCGCGTGGTAAGGTGATTACATCATTAGGGAACTACAACTACTTGTTTGAATGCCACAAATGCTGACAAGAAGCAGCTTTAAAAAAAAAAAAAAAGGTAAAAAAGAAGAAATAAATAACTTACAAGTAGTTAAATAAACTTCCCATTATTGGGATTTATGATTGCCATAAACCCAAAGCAGGAAGATTAACAATGTTTATATTTGTTCAGTTATTGCAAGCCATAATTTTACTGCAACCAACAGACTTAGTTTGCGTTATGAAAAACTGTGGCGTATTCCTTGGGGAATGTGGATTTTAAAGCTACAGCATAAACTTTGAAATCATTATTATTTATTTTACATAGTTGTTGAAACTGTCGTGACATTGTAATGTCTGTAAAAAAAAAAAAAAGAAAAGCTCCTCTGCCTTCTCCCAGTGCTAACTAGAAACAACCAATCAGAGCCAGGAGGTGGGTCTTGTCGCTGTCAATCAGGCCCGTGTGCACGCTCTCCATCCCTTGCTCTCTGCTACCACTTAAGCTTCTCTCTATCAGCAGAGCTTATTGTATATAACGACCATTACAGCTTCTCTGTGGAGTTGGAGTTGTTTCTCCACCATAAGCACATTTAGTGCTGCGTTATGAGGGTGATTGACAGCGCCAAGATGCTCCTCCTGGCTTGGGTTGGTCGTTTTTGTCCGGTAGCTGTGCATTTCTTCAGCTGGCAATAGCAGCACAGGGAGGAGGTGGAGGTCCTGCCACAACATGGTGACAGTTTTATTAAATATGTAAGAAAACCTTTTATTTTATTTTTTTATAAAATTTGTATGCCGTAGCCTTAAGAGTAAAACAGAGAAACTTTGCTTTTGCCTGTTCAGCCTTCCTGTTATCCACTTTATATCTATCTCTCTCACAGCACAGGCATATCTCAACATAACAGAAGAAAGATAGTTCACTTTCTGCTGGAGATGCACTGATTTTGGGATCTGAGGTTTTGCTTCCTGTTCCTGATTTTGGATCATTTCCCTTGAAAAAATAAAACTCCACCCTGTCTTAACTCAAACTGAGGGCCTAATTTTTTTTTATAGGGATGTGGTAATTTGTCATTAACCAGTAAACATAGGATAGGGTTTTATGGAATGAGAATCGTAATTATTTGAATATTTTCCATATTATAATTTAGTCACATCAGTTTAAACTTGTCTACGTCACCGTTTCCTGCTGGACTTTGTCGGAAGTAGAATAGCATCTTAGGGTTTTGAACTGTTTTAAGGCAGAAATGAAAGCCACGACTTACCTGGTTTGTTCAAAAGACTTTAAGTTAAGAAACAACGTGACTGCTGTTCTCTGTCTGTGTGGTTAAAGCTTTATCTCTCAGGCTCGATTCATTAAAACCTGTGACTCTTGCAAACTGACTGACATGAAGGTGATTTCACTTCTTGTGCAGCGTGTTCTGACGCTGGGTTGTTAGCTTTCTCTCTGTCCTTGCTTCAAAAGTCAGACAAGAAGTTTGTGTCTGCAAAATTCCTTCAAAGTTTTTTTTTTTTCTTATGGTTACACCTTTTCATGGAGCTTGTAGTGAAGTTTAAAAACTACAAAGTATAATCACTGTGAATAATTGGTTGTAGTCGCATTGCTAAAAATCACTGACGGAGGGCGTCCCGCGCTCTCCGGGCAAGTTGCCCCTCGTTGTCTGTCGTCTATATGGCTGGCCGTGTTTTGGACCCACTGGTGGAAACATTCATTAAGAAAAAACATGGGCATATTAAAGAGTTCAAGGGAAAACATTTTGTTTCATGGGTCTCAGTGTTAAAATTCAGCTTTTGTGTTGGCACAGTATCCTGACCAATCTTAGCAGGAGCACTTAGTACGGCGTGTTTATTACTCTGAAAATATCTGACTTTTGTGTTTCCAAACAACTGATCACAGGTCAGAAAATGCTCAGATTCAGTTTGATCTCTCTGTGCGTCTGTGATGAAAACGCCACTTGACCTTCTTGCTGCGAGGCATCAGTATTTGTAGGAGTTTAATGGCACCTTTACACGAGAGGAACATAAAGCGCGTAACTCTACATTCTGCCAATCCAGTTTTTAAAAGTGACGCCCAAACAGAGGAAGGTTTTTGAACTTCCCATTATCAATAAGGAAAAAATTCAACAATTGCAAATGAAGAAACTTTATGCCAGCAGTGAGCAAACAAGGCCAGGTTCTAGGGTGATTATTCAATACAACTTATAAAACCCATACAGTTCTCAGCAACACAAGGTACCTTTCACTTCTCATTTTATTTAAAAAAAAAAATCTTAAAAAACTGTCTCTTGTAAAGCCAAAAATGTCAATATTGACTGTATTGAAATGTATATGGATTTTATTGTTGTCTTATGCAACTCCAGCTGAACAAAACCAAAACTGAAGAGGAATAATTTAGGGTTAGTACGCAGCTTAAGTTAGTATAACTACAAATGAATGATCAGCCTGGAACCTGGGTGAAGTGATGGACTCTGACCTGAATATTCTGATCTGTCACATAAAGACAGAAAGTCAGCCTTCTGAAGAACATTGCCAGGATTAGACTAATTTCCCAGCAAGATTTAGAGAAACTCTTTATCTTTAGTCGCATCGATTACTGCAACAGAGTTTTCACAGGACTGCCTAAAAATATCAATGACACTGCTTCATTTGATCCAGAACGCTGCTGCTCATGTTCTGACTAAAACCAAGAAGATGGAGGACATCACTCCAGATATAAAATCCCTACACTGGCTGCCTGTAGCTCAGAGAATAGACTTTAAAGTGCTGTTGTTAGTTTATAAATCACTGAACGGCTTAGCGCCACGATACATTAAAGATCGGTTGTTGTATCAACCCTCCAGACCTTTCGGGTTTTCTGGTTCTGCTCTGCATCTCCAGAAACAGAACCAAACATGGATAACCACAAATCTGGAACAAAAAAACTGCAAAACAGTTGAAACACTGAGTTCCTGTAAATCAAGGCTAAAACCCCACCAGTTTAGAGTTGCTTTTAACCCATAATAACTGTAACATTGGCCAAAATATTTGATCTGTGTTGATGATTTTAATGAATTGACAACATGTAACGTCTGTTACTGGTTTCACAATTGGTAACTGTGTGATGCGTTTATGTTCATTTAACCCAGAACAGGAATCAAATCTATAGTTAGAGCAAAAAAAAATCTAGAGGATTTCACTCAGTCCAGAGCAGGAATTAGAACAAACTTAGAATCCAGAGAAACTTATTAGTTTATCTAGAGAAACTACTCATTACCGTAGTTCAACATTATCAGAAAAAGAATCCAGAGAAACTAGTTTTCATGGACTACTTCTCCTTAAACATGGGGTTATACTTTTCTTTTTTTCTTCTTTTGATCTTTCCTTTGGTTTGTTGTTTTGTTGTATTTCCTTCCAATTCGTGTAAAACACTTTGAACTGCCTTGTTCCTGAAAATGTGCTATATAGATAAAATTACCTTACCTTATGATGTTTTCATGATGCAAAACACTGTTTCTGAAATGTGTTGTAAAAATAAACTTGACCAATTTCTAATGCGGTACTTATCCATGTTTTTGAACACCAATCTGCCGATGGGACTCGAGATGGAAACTAGCCACCTGGCTATAATCTCACGTATTAACATGATAATCTTCATTAACATGGATTATCCCATTTATAAAATTAACTTGAACTGCTTACTTGAAATTGCATCAAGTCAGGTGTAAAAATAAGCAGCTAAAGTTCAAATCCAGCTGCTTGTAGCTTTCAGCCAGCTGCCGGTGCAACAGGCGTCTTTATATCGGCAGAAAAGCGACGGTACAAACGAGTTAAGATGAGTCTGCTGGTGACTCATAAGGGTTTTCTCTACCAGGTGTGTCTCTATGGTGCATTCAGTTACAACAACTCCATATTTGGGGGAGGAAAAAAACTATCTGACTGAAAAGCTTTTTTTTATTATCATAAAATATCAAAAGTCTTATTGAGAAACTCCTACAACCTTGACCGTTTCGAAGTGTTTTTTTTTGTTTTTTTTGTTGTATAGCGACTTTATTTAATGAAAAAACCTAACCACAGCTCTTGTAAGTCATGTACCAGTCCCTCACTGAAACATACTAATGAAATGCTGTGAAGAAATGTAAAGGATCCGGTTTCATTACTGACTACAGCAAAAACAAAAAGAAAGAAAAAATCAAACATTTTGGTTTATTCTTCTCAACAAGGAAATTGTGACTTTAAAGTTGAGATATGTATCCAATCATCACTTCTTTGTGTGTGTGTGTGGGTGTGTGTGTGTGTGTGTGTGTGTGTGTGTGTGTGTGTGTGTGTGTGTGTGTGCGCACACCCCTACAAACAGAGCCACCCAAATTGAAAATGACATTCATACATACCACGGGGGTTGTTCTGGCTATCCAAAGCCAAATATGTACGAAGCACAAATGCAGAAGTGGTGAATTAACCACAGCTCCTGTATCAGACATTGTAGCTATTATCCGGTGAAAATAAAATGTCTGGTTCACCGCTTAAACGATTCTCTTTGTCATTCAAATGAATTCATTGTATAACTTCAGCACCGTGAAGGCAGGGCAGAAAGAATCGGAAAGTTGTCCAGTGTATTACTCAAAGGTGAGACAGACTGTTGGAACAAAAGCTTTGAAAGGCATATTGTAGCGCTCCCTACTCCTCTCAAAGGTTATCTCTCTCGTCTGTCCTTGAGCTTTTCAAGCAAGGTAACTGACATTTGGCGGCACAAAGTTCATCTCTTTCGAGAGATACCTTTATTATGTATGGCGAGGAGGTAAGCTGAAACGGCCGGCCGTCTGTAATTAGGATTATAGTCACATTCAAACAGAGTGCTTACTCGGCTTCGTGTTGCCGAGCTAAGCAGCGAAAGCTTTTCTGCTTTTGGATATGAGTTGGCAAAAAAAAGGGTAGGATGCAGGCTGGCAAGAAGGGCACCGTGTCACTGCCGAAAGCTCTCGGAGGAGCTCTGCGGTGAGCGAAGCGATGACATGCTTCACGCTCTGCTGAGTCGTTCTCCGCCACTGTAATAAACCCAATTATAACCTGGACTAATTGGAATGGCGCTTTGTTTCTTCTGGGTTTTTTTTTTTTTTTTTTTGGTTTTTTTTTTTTTTGGCTTTCTGTTATTTCAGAAAGCTGACAGCAACAACTCATGGAAGGATCGATGGCGGATTACGAGGCTCATGGAGCTGCATAGAGAGGAGGGCTCAGACTGAGGCTGCGGCTCTCATTAAAACCCAGCCTGATCTTGGCTAGGCTTTGGAAAAAAAGAGGGGAAAAAAAATAGGTGGCTGAATAAAGGCAGGAAAATACAAAGGGAGGTGGGATGGAGAGGCAGGAGGAAAAGGGGGACGGAGGAGAGAGAAAAAAAGAAAAAAAGTTTACTGTCCCCTTTGGACATGGCTTCTGCTGGACTCTTATAAATGGCTATTGTTCCCCATGAAGCACAGCGAGTGTTTACAGTTTCCCATAAAGGAGGGCTTTATTCCTGCTCAGGGATGCATTGTGACAAGATAATTTGAATAGCCGAGGTCTTACCACAAAGCTATAAAAATTTACGGGCAGTTGACACGGAGAATAAAGAATGAGCCGCGTAACCTTTGAAAGGTGCCGTCTGACTCCCGACGACGGCGGCGGCGACAAAAACGCGCGGCTGACTACTTTGAATTCGCCTGTTATCATCATCGGCGGCGATGGGGCTAGACGGGGAGTGAGAAGATGCAAACAAGTGAACAAACACAAGCAAAGGAAGACGGATAGAGCAGGAGATGGCGACTGTGAGGCAGTGCGGGCGTTTTGATGTCCCCTTTGCCTCGTTCCGCAATGAAACGGTGGTGTCTTGTTTTAATGTTTTATCACAGGAGCCGACCGCCGGAGCAGACCCGCGGGAGCGCCCAGACATGAGGCTGAATTCGATTAGACGGTAATCGGAGATGGACAGGCACTGGTGCAGTCGGCCGCCACCAGCTGAAGGGACTCCATGATCAAACTACCGCCACCGCTTCCCTTTTCCGCACCTTCCGTCGAGGCGGCCATTAGGCGTGTTTAGAATCTGAACCCCAACATCCGCGGCTTTTGTTTTCGCTCGCAGAATCGTCCTCCGGGGCGATAATATTAGGTGATAAAAGAGGGCTCAGACTCATTAATAAATTACCCACCAGCTTGATCTCACTTCTTTGCCGTCTCCTTAGGCAGAGCAGCACAACTGAGTTCTCAGGGAATTAGTCACGTCGCTTTATGAGACTTTCCTAGTGCTCGCAATCATCTCTGTGCATCTCCTCGGCTCTGTCCCTATTGCGGAGCTGTTGTTCCCCCTGTGCCATGCTTGGCATTCTGTTCGTTCTCTGAGATGTTTCCAGCGCAACCAATGATTAACAATTATGCCAGTGCCTCTAATTAATGCTGGCTAATTATGAGGTTGAGATGCTGACAGGGAACTTGGTGAGGGGTGGCGGGTGGGGAGGGGTGAGGCTGCAGCATCAGAAATAATCAAGAGAGAAGAAGGAGAGGTGGTAGAAATCAAGAAGATGAAGAGAAGGAGAAAGTGAGAAGATTGGAAGTGAGTGTCTTAATTGGCAGGCTGGGTTTTTTTGTCTCAGGACCTCGAGCTTATTACGCAAAAATATGGATAACTTGTGCATAAAATTACGGAGGGGATACTCGCTCATCTAATTTGTTGGCCATGTGAGCCGTATTAAAAAGGGAGCGAATGAAAAATAGGATGGCTGTTTCTCCCATCTGTGCTGCACACTTGGAAATCGAGGTGCAGAACCGGTGTCAAGTTTGCGTAGTTTGTCCCTGCAGACGTCCCTTAAAAGGTGGTAGAGTTTTTAACTTCTGCTTTGTAATTATAGAAGAATAATTTTCCTCTTGTGCCTTCATGTTCTGGAATGAAAATATACCCAGTGGAAGCATTTCAAGCTGGGAAAAAAAAAAGTTGGCCTACTGCTTGTTGCTCATATTGGAGTGATGCATCAGCGGTTGTTTGTTAAAGTCGTGGTTTCAAGGAAGTATTATGATTCATATTTAATATTTGAAGCGTTTTCTCATCACTGTATATTAACGATGGAATAAATTCAAGAACAAACTTTTTCACAACAAACACTAATTGGTACTTAAATTGGTGTTAACCGATAATGTTTAAATAATTAAACTTCCTCAAATGCATTATTCATACGTAAAACCTATTATTAATGAAAAGGCGTAATTATGCAACCACAAAAGGTTGGTGCGAACATTTGGATTGCCTAAGGTGCTTTCAGCTCTTCTACTTTTCACAAGTGCTTTAGATTGTTTTTATTTAGTTTCTAAGTTTGTTAATTTCTCTGTCCAGATCAATATTTTTTAAGATACATTAGAAGACACGTATTTCAAGATGGTTTAATCACAACACATCACGTGTTTATCTTTTTTACATTGAGATGATATTTTTTTTACATGAGCACTGAAGAACACTTTTTTTTATTTATTTGCTTATGTAGCAATAAACGTTCAGTGAAAGGTGTGCTGTGGAGGTGCAGGGGTTAAGCACAACCCACATATGGAGGCCTCAGTTCTTGACGCGGCTGTCGCAGGTTCGATTCCCGACCTTGGCAACCTTTGCCGCTTGTCTTCCCTTCTCTCCCTACCTACTTTCCTGTCAATTAACTATCAAATAAAGGCCACTAGAGCCAATAAAAAAAAAAAGTTCAGTGATAAGCCAGTATCGTGCATGGAAATGATTGGACATTTCTCTTTTTAATATACCTTTTTTATTGGTCCTAAGTCATAATCATCAAACTGTCTAGAAAAAAAGGCTTGAAATATTTCACTTTATCTAATAAAGCCATACGATTTGTGTTTTCTTCTTAAACTATTTGACTTTTTTAATGTATTTCTGGTTATATTTTTTAGCTGTACTTGTATTTCTGATCTAATCGTTAGCATGTTAGAGGAAATCTGCGTGGCCTGTTGACGTGTGGCTAAGCTAGCTGTGTAAAACTACAGTTGTAGTCTCTTTAATAATAGTTGACCAAGAATTTGTGTTTTTAAACTCTGGCTGAAAACTGATGTTTGGAGATAAACAGAATTAAAACAAGCTAACATTTGCTTTCTGCTGCTCGTTCCCTCTGTTAGCATGGCCACTCATGTCGACGGCTAAACAATTTTCCTGTAATAGTAAGTTGTTTCTCCGCCATTAGCACATTTAGCAGCATGTACACAAGCATGACTGACAGTGCTAAGACCTCTCTTGTTATACGATCAGGACATTGTGACAGTTTTAACAAATATGTAAGAAACATACTTTTATCAAAGTTAGCTTTCAGGTACAAATTTAAACTCTTAGCTCTCATAAATGCAGTTCTGAGCATTGAAAGTAATAATTATCTGCACCTTGTTGTCTTGTTTTCTGAGAACCCCTCCCCTGGTTACAAAAACGAAACCCTTATTTCACTGTGTGGGGATGGAAATTATCCTCCAACTGCGCGAGTTCCCCCGGAGTGGCAGTGGAACTCGAGCCATAATTATGTCTATAAAATGGTCCCAGATTTTTAATCTTAAACTAATTTGCTGTTCATTTGTCAGGAACTGGTAAACTAAAACAGCAAAAACACATAAGCCCCGCAGGAAAAACATAAACTAAGACCTTTGATATATATATATACACACACTAATGATTCCTCCTGTCTCTTCGTTTCCCCTTCTTTTTTCTCTTTTTAATTCTAACACTGAGGACCTCAACCTATTTCCCCCATCTGAAGGAATACTTCCACAGGAAAAAAAAACAGAAAAGAAAAAAGCCAAGAAAAACGACCTCTCTCTGCGGCTCATAATGAGGCTGTGTGAAGCATTCATTAGCATCAGTGTCTGCAGCCCCCTCTGTATATCGGGGCGTAATGCTCAGTGACGTTTTTACTCCGGCAACTATTCTGTGAGGGCTCCATAATAACGTCCAAGAAAGAAAACACATCGTATATTTAACGAACACGGGTTTTGCTTTTTATTCAAATGAGCACATCCAGAGAGAGCAAGTGGCAGGAAAAGAAAAAATAAAGAAAAGGAGATGGTGGCGGGATGGGTGTATGTGTCTGTGTGTGTGTGAGGGGGGGAGGAGGAGGGATTACCTGTAGAATAGTAATTGTATTCGGAGGGGCCAGTTTAAAGAGAACGTTTGTCGTTTTTGTCAGCTTTCACCAAAAAGAGGAGGCATTCCCTGCAGCCCAGAGCGGTGACGGACGGGCTTCCACTTCGGTCCTCCAAAGTGCATCAAACTAAGTGATTGACAGTGACTCCAACCGCATGCAGCCCGAGGCAAATTGCACAGGATGAGAGTTCATTCAGGAGATCCGCCGCTGCTTCAGAAGGGGATACTTGTTCGTCGTGCAAAGGCAGCACGCCGCCGTGCAACAGAAGAACAAAGCACAGAAATGCACCTGCACCCTGCGAGACTGAGGTCGACCTGACCGCGTTCGCCATGTTTGCCTACGAGGTGCTGCACAGGACAGGGTTATGTTTAGCTCTGTCAAAGCCACTGTTTGTTTTTTGAGATGTTCGATTTAATAGTCCTACCTCTCGGCGAATCCAAGCCTGAGAACATATATCCATTAATTCTCCAAAATACAACCCCTACCCCACCTCCCGCCCCTTTCGACGTCAAGGTAGCGAGCGTTAGGCTCGATGGAAAGCCTAAGTAGAAGATCAATAGCGTAACATTTTTACTCTGAAAGTTTTATCAGTCAATATTCTACATCATTAATTCTCGCCTCTAAATTTTACTGGTGTCATTAGCCCAGTGATCATTAATAAGCACATTAACTTCAAAAAGAGAGCGCAGGAGTCAGAAGAGGTCTTCTTCAAGGTCCGAGACGAAATAATTGTAAATAATTCATGGTTGATTTTTCTTACTTTATTTTATTTTTATTTATTTATTTTTTTAATGCTGTCTTTTAAGTAAAAAAAAAAAAAAAAAGTCCATTAAGCTGTTGCAAGCTGTGAATGTTTCCAATTTAAATGTGTGCCTGCAAAGCACATTAAACCCTCCCTTTTCTTTTTTTTCCCCACAAAATGACATTCTTGTTAACCAGAGCTTAAGAATGATTTCTCTTTGAGTTGCGGGAAGCTGAACTTTGGGCGTTCTAGTCGCGAGGCTTTTGACAGAACTAAATGTCCAGTTAATTAGTTTCCGAGTGTGCAGGCACACATGGAGGGACGGGGGGAGGAGGGTGGGCCGGGGGGTCCGCTGAGTCGGCTTTTCAAGTCCATGAAGCAAATGCCTTTTCTGTGAGGGCGGAGTTGGATGTAGTTGTCGGTGGACAATAGATGAAAAATCCCCACAACATCATCGTCTTTCTTTCTCTTTTTCTTTTTTTCTTTTTTTTTTCTTTCCTAAAACGCAGTCTGAGAGCGGCGGTGGGTTTGGAGGTCTTCTGGGAAAGCAAACATTTTTTATCTTGGGCAACAAGTCGCAACAGCTCCCATCACGTAGGTGCAGTCCATTCCATTGATATGATATGATGTAATACATATTTGAAGTGCGGTAAACATCAGCGGGGGGAATAGCTCACTGCTTGCTGTTGCGCGAGTCAATAGGGCCGCAACAACATAAATCCTTGGCAAGACAACAGCCCTGAGCTTATGCAATGTTCTACTAAATTAGGCCTGTAACAGTTACAGTGCTGCGGTTTTTTTCCCCTTCTTCTTCTCTTCTTTCAATTGTGACCTTTGATGAAGGCTCTGCCAGTGAGAGGTAGAGAACACCACGCATGGCCAGTGTGATTGCATAGAGTGGTGCCAGGTTAGGAATTTATGAGGCAACTGTGTGTGTGTGTGTGTGTGTGTGTGTGTGTGTGTGTGGGTGTGCGTGTGTGTGTGTGTGTTTTATTTCATGTGCACATGAATACATTTATAAGATAAATTTCTGTTTTGTTCGTGTACTAAGGAGAAGTGGGACGGGTGAGGGGAGGATTAGTTACCTGATGTCATTAAGACGGCGCTCTATGCAAATAATTTCACGGGTATTTGCCGTTTCCGGCCCGCTTCTCCGTCCACGTTTAGTAGCAACAGAAAATTGCAGCTATAGCTCATATTGTGCCCCAAATGTTGCCTGGGGGAGAGCTCTGTTCTTTCGTTGAAAGCCTTAAATAATGTGCTCTGTAACATTTTTCATGTAGTGACCCCACTGTTTAAGGCAGCATGCTGAATATTTTTAATGCGGCGAGATCTTAAATCTTTTTACAGCTCTCCCCTTACTTGTTTTATTTCGTAGCTCTACTAAAATCACAAAACAGCGGCGTGTGTGAAAACAGAAAGGGCGGTCTTTAATCCCCCAGCATGGCTTTTTACAAGGGTCATTATGGTTACTTTCGACGACTTTATGCAAAACGATGAGCTAAGTAGAGCACCTTCTTAGGGGAACCCTTGGTAATTGACCTTGCCGCCTTGAGCCTAGTCAGCAAGCAATAAAGAACGGTTAAATGTTAAGGCAGAAACCAAAGTGCTTGAAGGTCTGGACATACCCTGTATTAGGGAAATAATGGCCCAGTTTTTTTTTTCCAGACTCATTGTGAAACCAAGGTCAGTGTTTCCTATTGTTTAAAAGCCATGCGAGGGACTGAAGCTCCCCGCTGAACGATTGCGTGTCTGGCAGAAGTTGATAGACCCACATCGGGGTATTTCTGTGTGTTATTCCTGTTTGTGTTTCCGTCCAAGCAAAGTATGTGAAAGGCTCTTTATTTAAAGAGAAAAATTAATATTAGAATGATTGCAAGTTGATTAACAAGCCAGTTAAACAGATATTACTTGGCTCCTGCTTTAACAGTGCTGACTTTATCCTCACACTGATTAAAGTTAGAATTAAACGCGGTAAGAAGCCCCCAAATGATTTTAATGAAGGTTTCTCTTAAAGCTGGAGCTGCATGCGGTGATACTTTTCCTTCCTTAATTTAAGTACTTTTGTTAATCTAATATCACAAATAGTCACACTCCTTCAAATGTTCCTTGCTAAGGAAAATATTTGAACTCATAAATAAAAGACTTCTTGAAGGGTATTGCAGTTCACCACTTTTTTATTATTCAGGCAGTTTGCAAAGATGAGCAGCTTTTGTGGCTGATTTGTAGTTTACAGACTTTGTGACGTTTTAACTTTGCAATTTATTTCTTATTCTTTTGGAACTGCAGAGATTGGAAACACACCTAAAATACTGTTTCAAAGATATTTGAAGCATGAAAACTAATCAACCTCCACCAGGGCCAACCCTCCTACTTCTGCTAATCTGACGACAACCATCAGCAGGAAAAGTGTTGGACCAGTGATGGTGTAAGAGATCTGAAACCCTGCACAAGCAGATTAAAATTAGCATTAAAGGTGCTTAAATATCACAGAATATGAAAATAAACTGACAGAAAAACTAAATCCAGCTGAAACTGCTGCCAACAGATGGTGTTTAGGTATGTCAACTTAATAATTAACTCTAGAAATCAACCATAATTATAAAAAAATGGAGGTAAAGCATAATGCCTACAGTATAAAAGTCATATAGAATTATGATGCAACTAAATGAAAAATAAACATTTTCCCATCTTATTTCCTTACTTTTGATGATTAAATGAGAATTGTAAAATTGAACAAAACTGACCAACAAAGCCGTCTTTCTTTTCAGTAACAAAGGCTTTCTGTTCTTGGAATCTGTCACTTTATCGATATGTTGGTAATATTTTATTAGAAACCACATCCTTATAGACAGTGTTTGGAGAGGTGGATGGTTTTTCTTCACTTCCTGTTTGAGCAAAGCTCACAAGTTCTCAGTAGGATTAAACAAGGTGACGAAGGAGGCCATTTTATTTGTCTTTCGCCTTTAAGGCCTTTACTGACTGAGTATGCAGTGGAGTGTTGGAGCATTGTCCTTCATAAACATCATGGTCTTCTTGAAAGATGCAGACTTTTCACTGTTACTAAAAGAAAGAATATTAAAAAAACTGGCAGTAGGTTTGAGAAGAATTAAACCCCAAAAGGTTCGAAAGGTGTCTGATTATAAAGACTCATACATGCAGCCCATACCTCGCTTGCGTCTGCTTTGAAATAGAGCAGCGAGCCTGATCTAGCCAAAGGCCCGTCTGGTTCTTTAAAAGCTACTCTGATCTCGTCAATCTACAGAACTTTGAAAAATCTCACTTCAAATATTGGCCCAGTCTTCATGTTTGCCTTGTTCCAGTATTGGTTGTGCTTCAGCCATCTTTACCTGGAAGCAGTGAAAACCTTGGACTTTTGGCGTCACATTGGAAGAGGCACATTCTTCTCAAATCTTCGTAACGAACCTGTCGACTATTTGCTATGCAAATTTGAATGGTTCTGTGATTGTTCCCAGATTTATTTGCAATTTCAAGAGTGCTGTATTCCTATGAAATACTTTATATGTCATGATCCGTGTTTCTGTGTATTTATTTTTAGGGTTTTCTGTGTTCAGTTTCCTTCCTGTGAGTCTGTTTCTGCGTCTTCCCTGTTGATTGCTTCCCAGGTGTGTCTCATTCCTTGATTGCCCTCCCTGTGTGTTTTAACCCACCTGTTGTCTTTGTCTCTTGTCGGATCGTTGTCGTATGTCCGTTGTTGTGTGTCGGCTCTCCTGTTGAACTGAGAAGTCCTGGTCTGCTTAGCTCTCGTTTTCAGTCTTCAGTATATCAGTGGCTTCCGGTACTAGCTGTGTGCTATACTCTCTGCCGTGCCGCCTGTATCGGACTGTGTGAGCTTCAACATTAAATTCATAATTTTCTTCACAACCTGGGTCCTGCGTTCATCCCCACCACCACCTCAACCCCAACTTATGACATTATAAATCTGATCACTTTCATTTTCGGCCCGTTTTATCTGAGGACTAGAGGCAGCAGGGCTACTCAGTCTGATTCAGAGAAGAAAGAGGAGTGGGACACTTAAATGTAGGTCGCCTTTCTTGATAGATTTGCAACAGATTCTCATCAGGGTAAAACTCAGCAGATGTAAAAGTCTCAGTAAACATTGGATGTAGAGCTGGTCATGTGTTAACCTACCAGAGTTAGGAGTTTATTGGCACGTCGGACAACGAAACCTGGTATGCTTAAATTAAATATGTTCCAATTTATAAAGTTGGGACAATGCATATCATACTATGCAACATTATTCACGTGGTGAAATTCCAAAAACTTAACTTTTAAAATCTTGCTGATCAAGGTATCGATCAGCCAACACTGGTGAGGATCAAGCGATAACCTGATGCATCACATCTGGGAACGTTTGAATCCCTCTCGGGTTGCAAATTAAAGCGAAAGCCTTCGGAGTCCAGTTGTCACAGCTCCTCCGAGCATCTCTACGGTCGGCCGTGGCGATGATAAGCGGAGCATGTTATTGGGCTAATTGAGATGGCATTTTCCCGTCTCCTTCCCACGAAGGTCATCCCGGGGTTGGCGCGAGTAGGTGAAAATGTCGCTGTCTCTCCTCGCCTCATCCCTCTGTGAAGACACACACGTCCATCTGAAGCTATTAAAATCGTGTTGGCCTGTCCCGCTCCTGTCCTGCTGTGATTATCATCTATTAAAAAACCGGCACCACTGAGACGCCATTAACTGCGAAGGCAGCTGTCGGCCGAGCTCAAGAGGGATCGCCATAGGTTACATCGGCGAGTGTTGATGTGGTTAGTAACCATATTGAGAGCTTGAGAGGCAACAGCAGGAAACCTGTGGGAAAAAAAGAAAAATTACATGGAAATCGCCGCTGTCAGTTGCACATGCGAACCTTTCTAATTGAAATACACTCTCTGGATCTGACGGTATAAATGCGTTGTGATAGTAAAAACTGAAACAAAACATGACCAGCCTTCGGGAAAGAAGGAATTAAAATAAATGTGCATGCAAACGACAACAAATTAAATGCATATCTGTCATGTCTTATCACTTTAATATTCCAGTCAGAATTGTAAGCTAGTAAAAACAAAACAGTATTAACATTTTTCTAATTTATTGGAGCATTTCTCCTGCTGCAGTGTTTTTAATCACAGCTGACCAAGCAGCCGCAAGAAATGAACAAATAAAAATGAAAAGCTCTTTTTTTTTTTCTCTCACATCCCCACTGCTCTTTATGTCAGCGATAATCTGGTTACTTTGTTGCTTTGAACCACACAGCGATGGGTATCTGTGAGCTTTAAGGTCTTGAAAGCCTGTTTTTATTAAATTTGAGCTCAAAGGTATGAAGGTGAAATTTTTTTTTCTTTTTGCAGCCTTTAGTGAGAGATGTTCATCCTTCCACCATATTTATAACTTCTCATTTTGTAATTTTGCCAAAGGTTTCAGAGGAGAAATGACATTAGGTGTGAAACGGCAAAGTTGGGAGGTCGACGCACAAACGATTTTAATCCGGTCGGGAAAGTAAGGTCAGTAAATCCACTATTTGAATTTTCACTTTAAAAGCAAAGATTCTTACTGGCGTTAGACTTTTTTTTTTTCCTCCCACTCAACGGACAAATCTTACAGCGATTAGTAGGAGGGAGAACTATTACACGTCAGCGGACCAGCACCCAAAGATTTTGAGTCACAATCAGTTTGATTCACACAAACAAGAAATTTCCTGCTCTTATTGAAGACATTGCATAAAAAGAGAAAATAAAGTAACAGTTTTTGTAAATGTGTGTTTTAGTAAGAGAGGGAAATCAGGCTGAATTTATATAAATATGTCTGCAAAGACTCTACCTGCCCTGACGATACTCTTTGCACACCTAATTGTGGTTTATGGTTTCTTAATATATCCTATGTTTTATGCGTTGCTGTGTACTGTAAAGCATTGATTTTATATCTTGAAAAGGACAGCATAAAGAAAGTTTTACCTACTTACTAAGCGGAGGCAGTGTGGACGGTGCTTTCTGGAAGTTCACCCTCTTCTCCACTGTGCTGTGCAGGATCAGAGCTATAACATAAAGCAGTGAGGAGTTTCACTGACAGGTCTGCTGAGGCGCAATCGTTTGTGTGGGGAGAAGAAGAGCGGGGAGAGAATACGTCCCTGGGGGGTCGCAATGCAGATGTCCAAAAGGAGATGCTCCTCAGACTTATCTGCTGCTGCCATTCAGGGAACTGGTGATTCATTGACTATACGTCTCCCTGGTTGGGTTTCTTACAAAACCATGTTATTTGGCCATAAAAAGTTGCATTGAGCTAACTGGTGAATGGGAATCGATGAGCTGGAGCGAAAAGCTGCACTAAGACACTCGTTCATTTGGCTCAGACACTGAGAAACAACATCTAGTTATTGCAAAACTATGCAGAGGGAGAGTTTTGCAGACAAAATAACAGCATGTCACATGTAGAGCATGTAAAATGTAAAAGAAAAAAAAACTTTTTCTTTTTTTTTTTTTACCAGAGAAACTGATAGTTTTGGCATTATATGTGGTCTTCTTTAAATTCAGCTGGTTTATGACTATGTAGTGAAAAAAATCAGTTAGAGGAGGTTTTGCTTCAGGAATTTTCTCCCATTTTTTTTAGATTTTATTTTTAGGGAGAAAGAAAGAGTGCTCAAAAAGTCCACTACAGATGCTGTACAGTTGCACTTGTATTGTTTTATACGTCCCTCCTGCAATAGGCTCTGATTTCACTGGAGTAGCGAGTGTTTAGATGGGGAACTGCCAAAATGGAGCTCACTCGGATTTTTACAAAACCAAGACAATGCATATTACAAAAAGTGCAACAGAGTGAGATGCTAATTTTGAGCGTAGTATTAATTATTCTGCTTCTGGCTCACTCCCAGTTGTATCTTTTCATCAGGATTATGGAAATTAGCTCTGGTGACAACTGTTGGCAGCTGCATCGGTGGATTATTTTCAGTGGAACAGATTCTTAAAGCAAAAACTCCGGGTTACAACTTTTGAAAAATAATTTAGCAGCTCAACAATCTTTTATTTTGTCGTGAGGCCAAAAAAATGTACAAAATAAATAGAAACGATCATCATAATTTGACACCATGGGATGTTTGTCTTGATTTAGTTTGCGTAGTGTCAGTTTTTATTAATGAACCTCGCCCTTCAGCTATGGATTGTGATTGTGCCCCTTGAGTTCTTGGGGGAGGAACATCCTGCAATATGAAGATTATTTGACAAATATTTTGTTCAGCATTTTTTATTCTGATCAAACATCATTGCTCTTTTTTTTATTTGGTTATTTGCTTGTTTGTTTTCGTCTCCCTGTCTCTGTTTGACAGATTTTGTCGCTGCAATTTTGTTCTGATTCCATGTTTCATTGATGAGATGTTGTGAACAACAGAAGACAGTTCAATTTACATCTGTGTCACTTGCCAAAAACAGAACTGTGTGTGAGGAATACTTATTGGATTGCCGCCACCGGTCCATCATTTGTACTGGTCAAAGTGGACGGTCAATACTTTAATCCTTCTCCTTCAGATACACGTAGACATTCATGAAATGGGTGTTTTTACCTTTTTGGTTTTTATTTCTCAAACTAAAACGCTTATTACTCTGGTCTCATCTCCTCAAAATGGAGGTGACACCAATATTTTTCATCCCACTGATACGTTCCCCTCGTACTTTTACTCTACTGAAACTTGTGATTCCCTCATGTTCAGTTTCTTAATGATGAAATCAAAAAGCATCCATCTCCTCTCTCCTCCTTCCTCATCCCACTATTCAGTTATTTTTCACTTTCTGCTTCCTTCCGTTTCTTCAATAGCCGACCTCATCGAGAAATCCAAGGCCTCCGCATCGTCCCTAGATCCTATTACAAAACCTCTTGTGAAGTCTTGCCTTTTTCTCTTCGTCTGAATATGTCTGCCATTATCCACTCCTCTCTCTCCCTCTCAGCCAGAAATGTTCCAACACTTTTCAAAACCGCAGTCATCAGCCTCGTTCTTAAAAACCTGAATCCGAGCCTAACAATTTTGATAATCTTCATCCCATTTCCAGCTTTCCATTTGTGTCCAAGATGCTTGAGGAGGCATCTGCCTCAAGACTCCAACTTCGTCCAACTAAAAAGCATCTATCTGAACAATTGTAGTCTGGTTTCCACCCTCGTCACGTCACAGCTCTCCTGAGAATCACTAATGCCGTTGTCGTGGCTGTAGATTGTGATTTGGTTTCCCTTCTTTTTCTCCTTGATCAAACTGCAGCCTTTGATGCCATCTTAAGCATCATTCTCCTTCATAGGCTTTCATCTATCACATGCTCTGCAATGCTGGAGAGCATGTGCCAATTAAAAAGAATTTTAGACAATAAAATAATGACCTTTGCCCGCTCCTTGACTGGTTTCACTCATATCTTTGTGGCCATACTCCTTTCATCCTTTCGTCATTAGTTCAGGTGTGCCCCAAGGTTCTGTCCTGGTTCCCCTTCTTTTCATTGCCTATCGTTTTCCCCTTGACAATCTTTTCCATACATTCAATATCAGTTTCCGTTGCTACGCCGACTTCACCAGTGTCCTCACTTCAACCCTCGTCCCTCACTTCCTGTCTAGCGGAGATAAAATCATGGTTTGTGTCAAGCTTCCTTAAACTTAGCAGTGATAAAACAGAGTTTCTAGTCATTGGCATGAAATTCACCCAATTTATCTACTGACAACTGCTTGGTTTCTTTCTCTTAAGAGTCTGGAGGTCGTCCTCAGCAGTGCTTTGTCATTTCACTCTCACATCAATGAGGTTACCAGGTCTGCATTTCTGTCTTTGTAACATCAACCGTCTCCGTCTTTCCTCTTGCCCATGTTCTGCTTCCATCATGGTCCACCTGTCCTGTCATTTCTCAGGTTGATTAAAGTAACTCTCTTCACCACGGCCTCCACCACAGATCCCTCCGGAAACTTCAGATGGTTCAGAATTCAGCTGCCCGTATCATTACTAAAACCCCGTGATTTTCATCCCAGTTTTGCAGTAACTTCCCTGGCTGCCGGTCATGTTCAGAATCCAATTTAAAGCACTGTTGTACACCTTCAAAGGCATCCATAAAATCTCCCCTCCCCATCTGTCCGATCTCATGCACATCACCACTTATTCACGCTCTCTTCGTTCCTCTTCTTCTTCTTCTATCCACCTCTCTGTTCCCTCTGTCCACCTCGACACCATGGCGAGCTGAGCTTTTTCTCCCTCTGCTCTCCAACTCTTAAACTCTCGTATCTCATGATATCAGCAATATTAACTCTCTTTTTACTTTCAAATCACAACTCAAAACGCATCTGTTCAAGTTAGCGTTTTCAATGTGATCTCTCGTTTAATTTTTTCTTCCACTACATCTCTTTTCACTTTTGGTGTATTTTTATTTAGATTTTTTTCCTCGTAAAGTGTCCTTGAGCATATTGAAAGGCACTAAAAATGCATTATTATTATTATTATTATTATTATTATTATTATTAGTAGTAGTAGTAGTAGTAGTAGTATCCTCAACTACTTTGCTAAAGGACATGTGGAATAAATGTCAGGATTCACTCTTCTTGAAGTTGTTTACCAAAAATTACCATTATCTTCACTTTTTTCACATTTGGATAATTTAGCCTGCAGAGTGCATAAAGTATCAGAAAGAGCTCATTGTCCAAAGATCAGAAGAAGAGTACTATATCACTTATACACCATGTCACGCGTCAGTGAATTGGAGGCAACGTGTGAAAACAGGAACGAGATAAAAACGGAAACATATTGTAAAATTATTCAAAAAGACAAGTTAGATCGTGTTCAGCGAGGACGACAGCAGGAGTTACAGTGTTAGAAATGGATACTAGCGAATGCTTTAATGGTGATCATACTGGTAAGTATTGCGACAATGTTATCAGTTATACTTTCCTACCTCATCTTTCCTCGTTCTCTCATCTGTACTTCTTTCCAGAAGGCAGGTTTTAATCTGAAACAACACTGAGCATCACCCAAAAAAACATGATACCTACAGTAAAACATCATCAGGGAGCATCTTGCTCTGGGGTTTCTTTTTTCCAGCAGAATCTGAGGCTTTGATCAGTGCATACAAAGCCATAAATGGTTTCAGGTACCGACGAGTTTTGATCCCAAACAATCACTAGAAAGCTGAAGACGATTTTCTTTTCTAGCGTCACAATGAGTCTAAGCAAACTTCCAAAGTGGTAGGAGAATGGAGGACCTCAAAGGTTTCAAATGGCCGTGCCCGTTGTAAGTTTAAAAAAATCTGTTGTTCTGACACAGGTGTTTATATGAGATCTTCTCACAATCTAACAGATTTGGAGAACTTTCGCTTTTGCTAATAGGCAGACATTGCAAACTCAATTCTGATTTCGATCAAAGAAAACTGAATTCTGTTTTTAACATCTAAAAGTTCTTCAACAAAGTTTTCAGCTTTTTTTTTTTTTTTTTGCTTTTTGTTTGTTTTTGTTTTTATTTTTTTTCACTCCCCCCCCATAACAAATTTGTTTGTTTTTTCAGTTGAATTGTGTAAGAAACACAAAGTTATATGTTACACAAAGAACATCTCCAGGATTAGAGGACTAATGTCTCAGCGAGATCTACAGAAACTCGTCCATGCGTTTATCTTTAGCCGCATTGATTACTGCAACAGCGTCTTCACAGGTCTGCATAACAAATCAATCAAACAGCTGCAGCTGGTCCAGAACGCTGCTGCTCACATTCTCACTAAAACCAGGAAGATGGAGCACCTAACACCAGTTTTAAAGTCCCTACACTGGCTCCCTGTGTCTCAAAGAATAGACTTTAAAATACTGTTGTTAGTTTATAAATCACTGAACGGTTTAGCACCACAATACATTAAAGATCCGTTGTTGTTGCATCAACCCTCCAGAACCTCTCAGGTCTTCTGGTTCTGGTTCTGCTCTGCATCCCCAGAATCAGAACCAAACGAGGAGAAGCAGCATTCAGCTTCTATGCACCACAAATCTGGAACAAACTTCCAGAAAACTGTAAAACAATTGAAACAACGAGTGCCTTTAAGTCTCGACTAAAAACCCACCTGTTCAGAGTTGCATTTGAAACGTAATCAATTATGAATTTAACGATGCCTCTTGACTTAATGTCATGTTTTGATTGTTGATTCTATGTGACTTTTTGTGTTTGTTATGATGTAAAGCACGTTGGAATGCCTTGCTGCTGAAATGTGCTCTACAAATAAAATTTGATTGATAAATGTGGAAAATGTTAAAAAAAAATAAATATGCTCCTTGCATTTTTTGTTATACATCCTATAGACCTGGCATTTAACAGAAATGTGTGGTCTTTAGAGAGCCACCGTAAACAAACCCAAAACACATCCGATGGAGTGCGGTGCTTTATTCATTACTTGAAGAGGAAAGCGGGTTCAGCCTGGAGGACCATCGGGCCAGTGTCATGAGTGAGGCATTTGAGCGTAAATCCCGCAAAGAGAAAATTACAGCGATGCATTCAGGTGGTCCCTCAGCCGTGCGTTCAGAGTGCTTCTGGGGGCCGAGGGAGAGGCAAAGTGGATGTGACAGGATAAGATTAAATGCCAGAGACAGGGCGTTTCTCACACACGCCGCAGCCTCCTGGACAGCAGCCTAATTAGGCACTTCCATGCTCTGCCATCAGCTCCTCCAACAACATGCTTCTTCCAGTAACACATTTGTTAATGTTACAAAATGTAGATCCGCATTGAAGTGCTGCTCCAAACAGGAGAGATTTCAGAGCGTAGGGCAATTAGATCTGTGAAGCGATGGGTGAGGGGGGAGAAAGAGTTTTTTTTTTTTTTGCCGTTTTAATAAAACATACAGCTGGTAATGTGCAGCAATGTGTTATCTACCTTTTCTCATCTTCAACTCCTCAGACAAGAGGAATGAATATTAATTAGTGTGCTTCGTGCTCTGCAGGATCAAATGTGTCTCTTTCTTTCGCTCTCTCTCTTTTTTTTCTTTTTTTTTTGCAATCAGATTTCTGCATTTCTACAAGAACATGTCAGTGTGGATCACCATGAGAAGGTCAGATGTTTCTCTCAGGCACAACAAACACGGATTGCATCTCCGTCCCAGATCGACGGCTCTTCGGGGATATTATCTGAGGAGCATGCGTCTTGCGTCCCCGCATGCCTCTTCTCATATCTGCCACAGTACAGACACGCCGGACAGGAAATAAATCTGATTACACAGTGCGTGAGGTAATGTTCAATAATAAAAAAAAAAAATATTATTTGTCATGATCAATGTGTGTCGCCGCAACGATAAAGTACAATAAGCAGAAAGTGCTGGGAGACTGCAGTAAATTTTGATGCGTGGCGATATTGAACACATTGTGACAACACGCTGCTTGCCGGGGCAGTAAAACATCCCCAAACAGGCTGTTGAACATCCGCGCGCCGCCGCTGCTATACATCAAGGCCCCGGCAACGCCATGCTAAGGGCTAAGTGTGCAAAGGAATTACATGGCATGTAGCAAAAACAGGGCAGCCCCATGCATTCATCAGCAGAGAGTGGGTCTGAGTAGAAGAGTGTGTGTGTGTGTGTGTGTGTGTAAAATTAATGAATATACTTCCTGCACATGTTTGTACAGAGCAGAGGGAGGGAATCAATCAGTCAGCTGACGCAGCACATGGTGGCATTTGTAAATATATAAACCATCTTAAAAACTGCTCAAAAATGAATTGATCTGAAAATGCATTTTGTAAGACGAGCGACTTTAAGTTGGGAGAATTAAATGATTGAATGTTGATGTACATGAGAGGGGCAGGAAATCGTTACATCTTTGATCTTCTACCTCATCCTTTTGGAACAAGTTGTGTGGAACTACATGGCTATCTACGGAGCTAAATCGGTGCCACAAAGTTTGTGCGAAAGTAAAAGTAGGTTTGAAGCTAAAAAATCATGTTGAAACTTTAAAAAAAATTAAACTGAACAAAGTTTTAAAAACTGCTTTTCAGATGGTTTTTTTTTTTTCATTTTCAGATTATTTTTTTTGGTTTCAAAATGTTTCAGTTTCAGATCTTTTTTTTTTTTTTTTAAATAAACTTTACGGCCCCAATTTAGCTCCATAACTAATTATCTTAGTTTTTTCTGACTTTACCTTTATCATCTGTTTGAAATAAATAAGTTGGCAAAAGTAGAGGCTTTAAACTGCAAGTTATTCAAATCACATCATTACTTTACATTTTGTTACGTTAAATCTAAAAACTTAAACATAATTTTTTACAATTTGTCTGATAGTAACACAAAGATTTTTTGTAAAATGTCTATAAATCAGATCGGATGGAGAAGGTCTGTGATCATTTTTAGATCTTTCGAATTAGATTATGTCCAGACTTTGACTGAGCCGTTTCTAAACCACTTCAGTGTTGCTGCAGCTTTCTCAGGCAATTCTGACAAGCCTGTTCATAACGCTGCCACCACCATGCATCTCTATGGGAATAGCACTGCAACTACAAACACTGCAACTGTTTGTAGTTGCAGTGTTGTATAATGTGAGAAAGGATGATCCGCAGTGTGCTACTTTTGCGTTGTCCACTCATAGCAACCCAAAAAGTTAAGATTTTTAACTTCATCTAAAGCTTCTATCACATCACTTTTGACTCTTTTCCCCCCAACAGCTTTGTTCTTGCTGCTCTTCTGTAAAGGCTGTACTGCAGCTGATACGTCAGCAGATTCCACCGCCTAAGCTCTTCTGCTCCTCCAGGCTTATCATGGGCCTCTTGGCTTCGTCATTGATTATTGTCTGTCTCGTTCGACTTGTCAAGTGGACGGCCAAGTCTTCATAGGTTTGTAGTTGTGCTTTACTCATTCCATTATTGGCGATGGATTTAAAAAAAAAAAAAAAGGTGTACAATTAAAAGTTGGGGAAGATTGGGATGAGTAGCATTCTGCTATTGTGAGGGCTGTTCGATATGGCTGAAAAACGTATCATGATACGTTTCATATCGGCCAATATCAATAGTTATTGATTCGTTTTTCTTTTAAGTATCTGAAATACTGCCAAGCTGGTGGTGATTTAGCCAAAGTTTGCAACTCTGAGTTCTTGATTTCATCCTTGGAAATTTGGGTTGTAGAATTTGATCCATTTTCAATTGTTTTCCTGTTGTGAGATGGGATGTTTGTTTTTGTACTTATAATTAATTGTTTTTTTTATTATTATTAGTTGTGTTTTGCCTGGAAAATATCGCAACATCCACATATTAAAGAACCTTAACTTGAACAAAAAGAACATTTTCTGATATCTTGGGATGCTGTAAGTTTTCCAGGGGGCGCCATAACGCCGCCACTGATTGGGATCCTGTTGCGCTGGATTTTATTTAGAGGTATTAAACTATTAAAAGTAGACTGAATTTTTTATTTATTTTTTTATTTGCAAAAAAAAAAAAAAAACATGTAAAATTTAACCACCTTATGGTAATGCACTGGCTGCACAGTGGCGCAGTTGGTAGAGCTGTCGCCTTGCAGCAAGAAGGTTCTGGGTTCGATTCCCGGCCCCGGTCTTTCTGCATGGAGTTTGCATGTTCTCCCTGTGCATGCGTGGGTTTTCTCCGGGTTCTCCGGTTTCCTCCCACAGTCCAAAAACATGACTGTCAGGTTAATTGGCCTTTCCAAATTGCCCCTAGGTGTGTGTGTGTGTGTGTGTGTGTGCATGGTTGTTTGTCCTGTGTTGCCCTGCGACAGACTGGCGACCTGTCCAGGGTGTACCCCGCCTCTCGCCCGGAACGTGAGCTGGAGATAGGCACCAGCACCCCTCCCGACCCCACTGAGGGACAAGGGTGAAGGAAAATGGATGGTAATGCACTACTTTGTTTCGGCGTGTCGCGTATAACCCCACAAAAATACATTTGATGTTTGTAGTTGCAGTGTTGCAAAATGTGAGAAAGTTCAAGCAGTGAGAATATTCTAGCGTGACACTGCAGGTCCAGGACAATCAACAAACCCTGATTACGCCGAGTGCGACCAACACGCGCCGAGGAGAAAAAGAAAAAAAAAAAAAAACTTTTACAGCACCAGGTCTACCTCCTGTGGCCCCGGACCAGCAGAATCGCATTGCCCTCAAAGCTTCCACTACCGGGAGGCTCGGGGTATTTAAGAACGTTATCTCAAATGCACAGATGTCTTAAAGGTCTCGCTGGAATAGGCCTGCAATTTTCCCTCCTAATTAAAAATTAATTAAATCGGCCGCAGCTCTAGCCAGGCAGAAAGCTGAAGGCCGCAGCAACCACCGCTGGAAACGCAATCATTTATTTAACTCAATTACAGGAAGCCGCAGCAGGCTCCCATGCAGCTCACGTCACCTGGAGAGAGCCGGGCTGGTTTCGCCGAGCAACTTGACCAAACTGTGTTTTTCAGCACCCTAATGTAGCTTTTCACTTTCACTTGAGAGTTAAGTGAGGAAAAAAAAGAAAGAAAAAAAAAAAACACAGAGCCTGACACTGCTTATAATTCGGCCCGCGTCGCTCCGACTAATACCAACACAGTCACAGAGATATCCTTTGTCACCTGTTGTTCGTCCCTCGTCCCGCGGGGCTGATTTGGGGTGATTGATCAGAGATTCAGACACGGGATCAATAAGAATTTCACCTCTCTCTCTCTCTCTCTCTCTCTTGGCAAGGGAAGGGGGCCGCAGCGATGTCCTACTGTGCTGTCCAATTATTCAGTAATGGAATACTGGAACATGCCCAAGACTATTAACGCTGTGGACACTGGGAATTGCAAGTAGGACGGCTAATTGTTGGCTGATTTTGTAAACTGACAACAATGTACTGCCCTAATTCCCCTTTTTGTCTCTTTAGCACTAACACCAAGGCCTGGACATCGCAGTTGTTTATAGTACCTACTGTCACTATTCTACTGTTTTAACCAGTGCACTAGTGAAGGATTGTTCCAAGCAGGTAATTAAACTGTACACATTATTTAGTGTATTTCAGACCTGCTTTGTTTTTCTCATGGCTATGAATCTGCAGTTTTCTTTCTTATTGTCGACGTATTCTAACTATGAACAAAATGAAACACTTTGAAGGAGCCTGTGTTTTTTCCACACTATACCCAGCAGCAAATTAAAGTTTGTATTGCTGACTTAAGCCAAAAATGCATCAGCTTTGAGTTTTAAAGCCTATTGGAAAACTGAAACTGGGATATTTGGGTTGTTTTGGCTGTTTTTTCCTGTGTTTGTGTTTTTATTTAAGCTCAACCTAGATCTCATATTTGTTCACTCTGTTCTTTTGCAGCTTAGTTTATTCTTGCCTCACTGTTTCCCCTTATGTGCTGTTTATTTTCTCCTCATCTCCTTCCTGGGAAGTTGGCCTTACTGGGGTTAATCAGAGTAGCTCTCACTCGACCGGATGGGAAATCCGAATTTTTCCAAGTGGGACGTGAGAATTCCCCACTTCCGAGTCCAGCCAGAACCCAGAGTTGGTCTCGTTCCCTCAGACTGACTATTTGCTCCCTCACACCTGCAGCCAGTTCCAATCAGCCATCTTTTTCTCATTATTTTTGAGAAATAATAGTTTGAAGAGGTCCTATTAGTTTTATTTTGAATGTTCAAGGGCAGCCTCTTCTTCCTGTTAGAAAGAGCTTTTGTACGTGCGGTCGCAGGGTTGCCATGGTGATTACCAGTTGTTTTGGACGGGAGGCCTGGGAGGGACACAGAACCTTATTTTCCCCTCACAGAAACATGTAAAAACCTTTTGGAAGGTTCAAAGAAATTGTACCTTCAAAACCACAGTTCCTACAGCAAGACGGAAAATTGTCACAGATGAAAGCTTTGATTAGTTGCTCACATCAAAAATAATTCATGCATCCGCAACAAACCATGGCTGGTGTACAAGTCTGTTAGGGATGAGCAATAAGTTTTAGAATGTAGAAAGTTTGTGACACATCTAGAGTATGTTTTTAATTTTCTAACTACAGAAAAACATCTCATTGGTTTCATTTAATGAACCATTTCACGACTTGAGATTTGTTTTTAATGAAACAGTCCTTCAAGTTTAAAACCCTTAACGCCATTGCAGTTCTGATTTGCATTTCCATGACTTAGGAATATACTTTGCTTAAGCAACAACATCACATTTTTTATTTTTGTGACATACTTGATCTGGTCTGCAGAGTAAAAGGGATTTTTGAACATGTCAGAAAACTTTGTGTTATGAATATTGCAATTAATGACCCCATATATACTGTACCACACCACTTTCTCCAGGTTATTTATGCAACCGCAACACAAATGCCGTTGCAATGACCCAATATTGGGAGCATGACACTTTATGCTACAAAATGCAGACGCTATGTCTGCACCGATGAAGATTCAACGCTGTTGGCCTGCAGAGTGGTTGATGTGGCTTTGAAGAATTCAGGTAGTAACTGTTTGACCACTAGGGGGCGCCTAGAGAAGATGGCGCTTTCAATCTCAGAACATCAGGCTGTCATAAAGAAAGATATAGAAAAAAAAAACAAGCTAAAAGAGACTCCCTGCGTCCTCACCCAGCAGCCGACTGTACTTTTGACACATATTCTCTATTCTATGTGACATGACTGGATCGCATGTTTTACAAAATGCATGGCACAAACAAAAGTGTGACAGCAGTTTAACTTCAATAGTTACACAGTAAAAAAAAAGAAAAGGTTTTTGGTGTTGAGGTTGGCTGAATTAGCCTGACAATGTGAATATTGAGGAAAACTTGTCTTTTCCAACATGATGATTTCCTGTTTACTCTCTGCGGTTTAGAGTGTGGATGACTAAATTCTGTCATTTATATTTTTCCCCAAATATCAAATGTCAAATACTGTTAACAGCATACAGAGGGTCAGTGCATGGCACTGATTAAATGCAGCATAAAGCTAGAAGTCGTTTGTAATCATGATACTGGAGTCACTGTTATTGTGAAAACAACTGCAGCTCAAGTGACAGAACCTACTACATATGGATGTGTTTGCTTTCCTTGTATCATTAACACACCATCCATCCATCCATCCATCCATCCATCCATCCATCCATCCATCCATTCGCAAACCAACAATCTAAATGTTTTTATTGGGTTTTTTTAAGCCTGAACTGTACCAAGGTTATTTGTATTTCTAGTTGTGAATATTTTCCCTCCAGTGTTTGTTTACTCAGTGATATTGGTGCAAAGTTTTTGGAATATTGAAACATTGACTTTTAGAATTGTGATAAAAACGTAATTTGCCTTTTACACAGATTGTTCTTCCTGCCGTATTTTGTCTACATCGTCACAACGTCCTAACCTCTTTCCTGGCATTTTAGCATCCTGATCACCAAGATGCAGATCAGACAAGGGCACAAGGGGAAATCCAGCAAAAGTTAGCCTGACTGAATTTGTTGCGAACGCAGCTTGAATGTGCGGCACCTGAAGCATTACGATGCACCAAACGCTGCGTCTGAAGGCTGCTTTGCTGTTGCCAGTTTGCAAAGATTGACATTGGCATAATGATTGTGATGCAAATGATTGCTTGGTTGTAATTACAAGGTTTGCATTAGCGACAAAATTTTATGCACTGAATATTTCACGACAGTCATTGTTAATATTTATTGTTTTGTTTGTTTTAGCTTGCTCATTTGCAAGGACGTGGAACCTCAGTAGAAATTTGAAATGTTCTACTGATTCGCCCTTTCTTCTTACCTTTTTTTTTAAGCGTATATCATCCATATTCATAGCCTGGTTAAAGCACCACACTCACTTAATTTAAAGTAGCAATTAAACCTGACAAAATAAATGCGGAGTACAAATTTGCATTGTATTAATTTAATATAAGGTGTCTTCATTCTTCAGGCTTCAGTCTAATTTAGTCGGATTCAGCATTAGCTAACTTAAATGAACATTAAAACAGAGACTTTCTCATAAATCACACATCAATTTGTTTCCAAACAGGAGAGGTGCACCGGTTGCGCATATCAGCGAACCACTTCCGTGATCTCGTGTGTGAAAACGGTACGTCTCTGACATCGAACGTAACAGAGTTGAACTTGAATTTACCTTTCTAAGCCATTGATCCTGCTTTTGTAGTACAGGCTCCTGGTGAACATTTATTTCTGAAACTATGAACTTATTTTATTTCTAACCGAGGTAACAGCCTGACAGTTTCAATCCTGTTTCAATCTGCAAAAGTCCCGCTGCCTGAGAAAGCAGCTCTTTTCCCTTCAGCGCGCTGCCTTTTGGGGACAGCCTTCAACAATCCACCTTAAGAAAGAGTTTCTGCTGCACTTCAAAAAGTGTAACGGAGATCCTCGTGAGAGACGACATGCACAGCATATGGGTTCTTTACAAGATTTGGGATAGCCTTTGGATAAACACCCCAGGCGGTCAAGGCCCAAGTCCATCCAGCTCCGTGCAAATGTCATGGACCTTCCTATAGACCGCTCTCGGTTTTGTGAATTCTCAAACGTTACGTAGTTCTGAGACTTGACATCTCATAGGTGTTGTGCATCTCTGACTCAAAGAGGAAGTTCTTAACGAAACAGCACAACTTTTGAAACTTTTTTTTTTTTTTTTTTAGTATTTACAAAACATCCTCAGGCATAAAACTGATCCTCATTGGCCAAGTTGGAAGGCATTTCTAAATAACATTCTAGTCCAAGAGGAACTTCTTGTTTTAAGCAAGGACATGCAGTCCTGTTAAGTTTTGGAATAAAAAATAAAAATTGGGAGTTACCATTAGTCACAGTGGCCAAGCAAAAGTAAAGATGAAAATAAGAGACATGGATACAGACGGGAGTTTGATGATTGTAAGGCTAATAATGTAGAAGTACATAGAACGAAAACAAGTATAATTCAAAGAAGATTTCTGAAAACATCCACAAAAGTCTAAATATCAACTTTTGGTTTAAGAAAACAACAAGAAATCAGTAAATTTGACAGGAGGACAAATGTTTGTTCTGATTGTACAGGCATGCAGTTTCAAACCACCCACTGTTGGTCCCGTAAAGACATTTTAGGATTTATTTATCTATTAGCATATGGTCTGCTTTTGGGGTGAAGGTGCTTGGGTGGACAGATATTTAATTTTAAGACCTATTTAAGATCTTAAATAGGTCTTAAATGACACAGTTTTAAATGACACACAGGACTTCCATGTTTGTGTCTGTGATCCGGCCCCTCCATCGTCATTTCTGCCAAACGGGAGCAATGGCCATCACCGCTGTGGCTTTGTCTGCAAATCATAGTTTGCTTGTGAAAAAGCACAATGTGAAAGCAAACGGCAAAAAAAAAAGTTTGCTTTTGGTTTGGACCAAACAAGCGGACTAAAGGAGTTTCCTGGTGTGAACACATCCTAAATCTTTTACTAGACGTATAGCAGGCAGCCTGGAGATGCACAGAGCGATGAGGACGGTGGAAGGCCTGAAACTCACAGCTCCCACAGGCTTCAAAGGGCCGGTGTATGAAGCAGCAGTCCCCAAGCAAAAAGAGGCGCAGGATGAGATGTAGGGCACCAAGAGCCCCTCCAGACCTCCAGACCCAAACTGGGATCCAACCCTCCTGCTGCTCAATGTCCCCATCAACCCGCGACAGTAAGACCACCCGACACCAAGCAGGGGAGACGCCCCAAAGCATCCAACGCACTCAACACAACCATATTTGTCTGTCTGTCTCTGTGTCTAAGGCGTTTTCCTGCCCTTCAAACGCTCCAGACACCAATCTCATGGGATTGGATGGCATTGATAGGGGGTAAGTTGAATCTACAAAGTCCTCGCCCAATAGTCCGCAGTGCACAAAGGATTTATTACCACCGTCCCTGCATCAGACACCGCAGGATGCCGTCAGATGTTCTCTGTCCTTGACTGGTCTGTTCTTTGTCTGATTGATCAGAGAAGACTCAAATCCAAAATTTACACTCGGCTCTTACACCAGAAGGATAGGAAAAAAAATGAGTTCAGCACATTACTTTTGATTAAGTGCGTTTTACTTCCAAAGTCTGTCTGCCCGTCAGTTTTGCAATGATTTATTGCACTTTAGAACATCTCATCTGTAATGCAGCGGCGCCCGAACGTGTATCCACCCGCACACCGATATCAATAAGAAGCAGTAAACACACTTCAAGTGCAAGAAATATATTAGCAGTCGGCATTAAAACCCTGTCAGTCAGGAGCTGCTCAAAGAGGATCGTTTATATATAGTTATAAAAAAATATACTCCATGTAAATCTGTTCCATTCAAAACAGGGAGATGGAGACATCGTTTCAATCATATTTGCATAAGAAGGAGATAATTTATTCCAAACATGTTTTGATTCAAAATCTTTTAAATATTAATATAAAAATAGCTTCTTATCTAGAGATAGAAACAGCACTTTACTGATAATGCAATCCTGCAAAGCTAAAAGTATTAACCATGTAGCGTACGTCGGCTCCCTTGCTCGTTGGATGAATTAGATAAAATCAACATCTGCTAAGTACTTTTCAGAGCTGAGCAATTTTGAAAATCCAGCACTGATGTGGGGCCACGTGACCCGCAGACGCCTGGCGAATCAGATAAGACGAATCCTAATCGAGCATCAAAGGGCCTCCACGAACTGTCACTCGCTCTTGATTCAGACGTGTTTCAAATGTTTCTGGGTTAAAGTGTCTGCTAACGCACGTCGGCTCGTCTTAGTCGGGCATAGATTCAATTCGACCCCGCAATGAATTCGGCGTGGATGTAGCGCTGTAGACGTCTTTCGACCCCATTTGCAGAGTTTCCGAATGTCATTAGCAAAAACAACAGAGAACTTCAGGCTCAAAGCCTTTCGTCTCCTGTCTTCCCCTTGTCTTTCTCTCTTCCGCACGACGTCTGCGTCCCTCCAGGACAGACGAATATCTCAATTCGTCACAGTCTGGTGTCCATTTACAAAAAAACAGCAGCATCTGATGCAGATGACAGTATGTGTAACACAGCTCCGGGCTACATAACAGGCAAGTCTTCTATTGTGATCTGACGCCACCTTGCACGCTCGGACTCCATAAATCATGTGTGTATTTTACTGCTCATTGACTTGTTTGATTATTAATTAGCCCGAAGTAAATCCCCGCTTTGTTTTTTTTTGTTTGTTTTTTTTTTACATACATTTGTATGTATGAATTAGTTCTGCTACATTGGCACTCAGTGAGATGTCAGCAATCACAGCTCTGAGTGTGATGTGCTACACCCTTTCTCATTATGAGGAAATCACATTTTGTTCTAGCGATTAAGCTATTTGCAATTCCACCCCTCCACCACCACCACCAACCTCTTTTCTGCTTCTTAAAGGTGCGTGGCGTTCGAGCTCGAGCAACCAAAGACCACTTCCAGTGTCTGCTTGGCAGAGTTCAACTTATTCAACTTACCTTTGAGGCACAACACAAACCTCCAGCAGACACAGCTCTGTCTCATATTCCCTCTACTGTAATGCAATATGTTCAGGCTTTGTGGGAAGAGAAAAGCAGCACTCCGCTGGGAATCTTCAGCATTTGGATGTTTCAGTACCCGGTGTTCAGAGCTCATGATGATGAACACCAGCACCAGACAGATAATAGCGTGTGATGTAGCTGCCTGCAGATATGCCTTTGGTCGGTTGCAAAGCAGTCTCTGGGGTCCGGGGACCTCTGGCGCTCGGCGCTTTACAAGTTTCCAGCTACATATCATCATATCATCTAGGCAGACCTTCCAGACAAAATCGACTTCTGTTAGTGTGTCTCGTATAAAGAGGAGAGCTCTGGAGGACAGGATGTGCTCGTGGTGGGGTGTGTTTCTCGTTTTATCTCTTCTGAAAACAGAACAAAAACATAAAGAAAAGCCATACACATTGCCGAACGCTTAAAGATGTTCAATAAATGCGGTATGTACAGTACCTGGAGCAAGTTTCACACCTCTTGAAGTTTTTATGCTTTGTCCCATTACAATGAAAAAAGTTGAAAGTAAATGTACTTCAATGGCCTCCTGTCCAGCTTGTTTTAGGCGTCTCCCTGCTGCCACACACCTGACTTAGACAGCTGGGGGATTAGCAGTGCTTCAAGGTGGCATGCAGATGAGGTCATGCAATCATTTGAATTAGGTCTGCTGGAACAGGGACGCATCAAGGATGGGGGAAGAGGAAGAGAGGCTGAGGACTGGGGTTGGGAACCAACAGGAAGGAGCAAATCATTGTGGAGTGGAGAGAAAATTATGCTAATTTTTTTCATGTTGTTACGTCATAAGTATTCAACCACTCCGAGTCAGAACTTTGTGAAACCCCAGCAGTGTGTTGGGATATGTCACCCATTTCAGCAACAAGGCTGTTCAAGATGCTTTACACCATGAAACTACAGAGTCATAGAGCATACAGTCAGCAACTGAAACCTTACATTTTCTCTATTCCCCTTTGCTTTTGTTGATTCCTGTTTGCAAAACAGATCGAGCTCAGTTAGATTATCTGGAGATCAAAGCTGGACTTAGGTGTGAACTTTGACTGGACCGTTCTAACACGTGTCTTTATTCAAACTGTTCCTGTGGATCTTTATCTGTGTGTTCAGCATCGGTGCTTTGCTGCAAGGTGAACTCCACAGGGTTTTCTGCCAGTAGTGCCTCATGTTTGGCTGCGTCCATTTTCCCATCAACCCCGACCAGCTTTTTTGTCTCTGGTAGAGAACAACAGCCCCACAGCATGATACTGTCACCACCATGTTTCACAATGGCAGTGGTGTATTCAGATTAGCCTTCGATCTTGGCTTGAACATGTGAGCAAAAATGTCAGCTTTGGGATGTTGAGAGCACCCGTTGTTCATTCCTGCGCCCCTGCTTGTGGCAAACTTGAAATGGGACGTTTTAAGGCTTTTTTTCTTTCAACAGTGGCTTTTTGCTTGTCAGCCTCCCATTTAAACTGCACTACAACTGTTTGTAATGCAGTAAACAGCTTCCCCCACCTGATTCGTGAATCTCTGGAGCAACTCCAGCTTCAACCCGGGCATCTTGGTTGCTTCTGTGATTAATGTTACCCTTTCCCTGACTGTCAGTGTAGGTGGACAGCTATCTTGGTAGGTTTGTAATTGTGCCACGCTCGATGTTTGGGTGATGAATTAAACGGCACTCTATTAGATGCCTGGGTTATTGTTTTATAATCTAACCCTGCGTTATCCCTGATCGGCCTGCTGTGTTCCTTGATCTTTATGAAGCTGTTTGCTTGCTAATGCTTTCTAACAAACCTCTGAGGTCTTAACAGAACAGCCAGATTTATGCTAGGATTAAGATACACATGTGGGCTCCACTTAATGCTCATGCAACTTCACAGGGCAATTGGGTGTGCCAGATTTTATTTAGGAGTGTCCCAGTAAAGGGGCTGAATATATTTGCATGAAAGTTCAGATTTAGATTTTTTTTTTTTTAAGAAACCTTTTCCATCTACTTCAATAAAGCCTCAATAAATGAATAAAAAGGTAATAAGAAGAAAAATAATCTTGCAAGGTACTTTAGCTAACTTGGCTTTTGATATTGGCCACAGGTGCAGGAACGATGTGAACTCCAAAACACACACACAAAACAACAAATGTGACTGAAAAACACTTCACACAATGAATGCTGCAATCAAAGAAAATGGAAGCAAAAACCTACAATTAACCAAACATATGAAAAAAATATATATTGTACAACTACAGACAAAATGCTGTAAGTCACAAAAAGGACAAACTCGCTCCTCAAAACATCACAAACGCCACCTGATCCGTCTGTCCTTATCGGTCCCACGACTCTTAAGCTGACCTTTCACCTTCAGCGTTCTTCTGAGTGAAATCTACAACTGTGTCCTCCTCACTCAGACAAGCTGTGTCCGTTTCCACACAGATAAACGGTTACAGCACCAGCCAGTTTCAACTTCTTCTGTTGGGATTTTATTTTTTTAACATCTTTCTTTCTCATTTATCTCAAGTTGCCATAATCTTACTGCTGGTTTTACAGAGAATTGGCAACATCCCTGCACATCTTTATCCTATACCGTGAGAAAACAGGTCAAACCGAGCAACAAACAGAAACAGCAGTAAAATTAGTAATCTAATTTACAAACTAATCTAGGTAACTAAATGGTCTGCAAAATAAAACATGTAATACAGGGCAGCTCAAGAGGTTACTGTAAAGAAAACAAGCAATATAAAAAAAGAAAACTTACTCGGGTAAAGTCAGTCCTCTTGTGTTTACTCTGTCGATCTCAATACAGAACGAACCAAACCACGTCAACATCCCAGCATGCATTGCGCAGGTGAAATAATGGCGAAAACCATGGATGAACAAAAGAGATAAAAAAATTTTTAAGGTAATTATGAGCGCTGACGTATCACAAACAGCAGAATGGGAAAATTGCAACATTTTTAGCCCAGCGTGTTAAACTAATCATGGATCCCTTTAAGGGACAAATGGTAAATAAACACAAACCACTTTGTCGCACCGCCCTACGGATGGGCAGTTGCTCAGGGCGGCATTAAAAGGGAGAGGAGTGTGAATAAGCACAAGATAAAAAAAGAAAAAGGACATGTATGCAGAGTTGACCTGTCACCTGCACCTTAAGTAAGTTTTCTATGGCTTTTACAAATGTGCAGTCCACGGGGAGTTGGCGCCCTCTACTGATTTCTGACAATAGCGAAATTACATAAGATGCGGCGTGCAGGAGGCTCTGCATTGTGTCCTTCCCACGAAATTAGGTGATTAACTGTAATTTAATTAATTGGCAGAAACGGGGGCTCGCCCAGGGCAATATATGTGAAACCTGCCGTTGTCTGTGACTCATATAAGTGTATTTACTTGTTTTTCTGCCTTTCGATCCGTTTCTTAAGCGTGCTAAATCCTTCACTCGAATCATATCACAGAGGCATAAATAACTGCTGCTCCCTGAAATTGTATAACAGAATATGCATCATAACACTGCTAACGCTGTCATGAATCAACTTGAGTCATTCTTAGCCTTTTTTTCCCCTTTCTTTCCTTTTTTTTTTTATCCTGCATGTCTACTGAAACAACGGAGGAAAAAAATAGTCATGTCAAATAGTCGAGCTGTGCTATTTTTGTGTCTTTGCCAAATGATTCAGCCTGTTTCGTAACCTGCTACTTTCACAGAAGATAATGTGCAATGTTGTGGCATTGTCAGAACCAGCTGGTTAGGCCATAAAACAACACAAAATGTCTTTTATCTTTGCAATCAGTAACGCTATTACCAGCTGCCTGTGGGCTCATCTAAAAGAAAAACGCAGGCAGTGCTAATGCTACTGCTACCCTGAGAGAGCAGCACAAATGTTTCTTAAGTGTTTCATTGAGCTTTTCGTCTCAGTTTCTGAAGCTTCTTTTTGCACATTTTTCACAAAATACTTGCTAAGTGTTCACGAAGAGTTCATTACGTAGATTTCGTTGTGTAAAACTTCAATCTTAAATTCCCCACTTCCCAAACTCAAAATATTTCACAGCCTTTCGTGGCGTTTTATACATTCTGCTTTAAGAAATGCTTAAATCTTTGAGTGATCCTCAACAACAATAAGGCTCAAACACAGGACTTAAAGGAGATGGTGGATGTAACACCCACAGCAGAGTTCTCTTCCAGGTCAGCCCTTTCATTTGCAATTTCAGGACTTTCAACGGGCGGTTCAAAGTGAGCCGGGGGAAACGAAGGCCCCTCTGGACTAAGTTTTTACTGTTTAAGTCATACTGCAATTTAGTGAAGACTACATGCAGAAGAGTTGTAATAAAAATTAAAAAATCAACAGATAAAATGCCTTGGCAGAGTCCCGTTTTCTGGCCAGTTTTGAGGTCCTAGCTCCGGTTCATTTTCTCATTTACATTTCTCCCGGCATTAAACCAACAGAGCTTCACTGTTTCAAAAGCGCAGAGGAATTATTCTCGAGTTCGCATTCTTAACCGTCTTTAGCATCGCGTATAAAGGCAGACAGCAATACTACATGGAACTGGATGTTTCCTACTGAAAACGATAAAACAGAGCAACATTTCTTTGATACGATGAGATTTTCTTGCTCTTTAATATTCTGACCCGGTCACCTAAAGCTTACTACTCAAATTGAGACTCATTGCACTAGACAGCATTATTCCAACCTGTTTTGTCCAATATTGGTAAGCACGTGTTGATTGCAGCCTCAGTTTCTTGTTCTTACTTGACAGGAACCGCTGAGGTCTAGTGCCGTTATAGACCATCTGCTTTAAGGTTTGACAAGTCGTGTTTTCAGAGATGACATTGGATGTAACGAGTGGTTAGCTAAGCTGCTGATGCTCTTGAACATTTTCAAACCGGTCCACCAATGCCCCTCTGACCCTCTGGATTGCCTTGCACACATCTCCCACTCACCGGATATTATCTCTTTTCAGACCCTTCTCTGTAAATCTAAGAGATTGACGTACGTGAAAATCCCAGGAGTTTAGCAGTTTCTGAAGATTTTATACAACACAGAACTGAGTGAAATGTTTTATTGCTAAAGAATATTAATAATAGTAAATATCAAACACTGTTTGAACACCTCTTTGTAGGAACTACTTTTGCAGTAGTTTTGATTGCTGCAACAGTGTTAATTATGCAAAATTTGCATTTTGCACGTTTTTGTACTTCCATTTGTAAATACAAGGGTTAAGGTGCAAAATTAAGTTCTGTTAAAAAAATAAATAAAAATAAAAAAATAAATAAATTCCAAATCTAGTTTCCACAATGTTATCAGTGAGGCCATAGCTGCTTGACCTCTCTGTCCCCATGTTCCTCTCAGGACTCCATCTCCCACTAGGATCCTGCAAAGATCCACCAGACATAGAAATGTGACCGATGACTAGATTTCCTGCATTAATTGATGTATTTTTACATGCTTCCAAATTGCCTTCATCCTAATTTACTCTCTGTTTCGACATTTATTGCTACATCTATTTATGTTTTTGTTTCTATATCCAGAATCAAACATTCATACCTGCATTGCCCCGTGTTTTGCTTTCATTGCGGTCCCTGAAGTGTTCTTTCCCACTCGTTCCATATTTTTGCAACACTCCGGTGCTATTTGTGGCACCCGGTTGCCGGTCAGGCGCTCTTTTAATCATTTGTTCACTCAGTTGCCTTTTTGATGCAGCCACTGCTCAAGCTTCTTGCCATTCCATGCTTCATTTAAACAATTTTCTGCTTGCATTTCTGTGCAATAGGAGACCCGTTTCTTTTCTTTTCTTTCTTTTTTTTGTGTGTGTCTCTTTTCATCCTGCCTTGTTCAGTTCACATTCCTGGAACTACAATGTCAGTTTCATTCTCTTCTTTCACTCACTTTGACAATATTCCGTTGCTATTTTGGCATCAAGTTGCAAGCTTCTTTTCCCCGTGCCCGCCAGGAGAGTGACTGACCGCATTTCTGTGTGATGCTGGTGCTTTAGGACGCAACTCACTCGAAGTAAGGATCTGCTCTTTCAGGGCTCCTCTAAATCTTTGGATTTGAGTCTTGTGCCTGTTCCTGCTCAACCTAAACCCCTTGTCAACCTTTCACAGTCATTGGTACCAGGTGCTGCTTTCTTTGTTTGCACAGATGCCTCACAACTTTCGGGTCACGTCTTCTGTTGCCAAAAGTCCAGTTTCTCTTTTATCTCCTTGATCTTCGCCACTTTTCCCTGTTGACTTCTCTGACGTCGGTTCCCTTATTTCCACAGTTTCTCACGATTTCCACTGGAACGTCACCCGTTCTCTCCGTTTCGTCCTCCTGTCAGGTATGACTCAGATCTCCGGTACTGGGATATTTGGTTCTCTCTAATTCCTCTCAGTGGCTTTTTTTTTTTTCTCTTTTTGTTTGAAAGCTTACCAAGATTTCATGAAGTTCACTGCATTGAAATCAGCACTTTGTTCTTTATCCCCAGGCGTAATGGTAATGTGCTCTGGTTTCTCGCAGCCCCATTCCTCCAAAACACACGGCTAACCTGTTTCTCAAAGAGTATCGCAGAATGAACCACGGATCCGGTAAGTGCTGATATATAGCGTTTATGAACATGATACGGCACAGTTTGCAAATTTTGCATCCATCTCTCCCTCATCCATTTCCGTTTTTTTCTCTAGTCAGCACTGCTGGCACAGGGTTGCCAGGAAGAGTCCCTTTGCTGCTGCCTTGTCTTCTACTGCCTCAGTGAAGCTATCTCCCAGCTTGTAAGGTCATTCTAGGGCCGTCTGCCTCTGCATGCAGCAGTTTTGTCACAAAAGAGGAATGAATTAATCAAAGGAAAATGTCTGAGGCACTTAGTTTTTGTCACGGCATTAGGCAGCAGGAAGTTACGAGCTTCAATCCTCATCGAGTTGCATTCAGGTCATTCTGTAAAACTTTAAACATCTCCTGGATTTTACTTGTTTTAAAACGTTTTTTCATCATCCACTGGCTTCTGTTTTGCTTCGTGGTACCACCTCAAAATCTTGGCAGAACTTTTGTTTTCAAACGGGGGCTGGCGACGCTTCCTGCACTCCATTACCTCTATAGATGATGAATGACGTCCTTTCTCTCCTATTTGGGGCAAAAATAGATTTCCTATCAGACGTCAAGCTACGCTGGCACCTTGCAGCACTCATGCCGGTGGGACGGGTGTAGTGGATTGAGTCGTTTTTAGCTTCACGCAGAAATGAAATGCGTGACATTTTTGAGGTTTGATTTTCTCCTCAGGTCGTCTTTAGTTCTGGTGTGAAAGGGCGAGTGTTACTGTTCACCGTTCAGTGTGATGAGACTTTGAGCACCGCAAATAAGACCTGCAGGAAATTGTCTGGGTTTCTACATGAACGACCATTTTTGTGCATTATTTTGCCTCTGGAAGAACTAATAGAGAATGTGTCCATTTTTTTTGAAGGATTATGCTCTCTGACAGTGATAATGAATTACATGTTTAGAATGAGTTTGAATTTCCATGTGGCTGCAGTGACATTTTTCATGCTTAAAGGGGCAGTATTGTGTTTACGTCATGTTATATGTTATATTCAATCACCAAAAACACACCTGGACTGTTGCTGTTAAATTATGAAGTCGAAATTCTTTTAAGTCATATTTCCATTTTCATAACAACTGAAGGTAACGTGCTTGCTTGAGTGTGCTATAAAACGGCACTGTGTGCCTGGAAAATACATAATACTGCCTCTTTAAGGTAACTGTTACCACCAAAGGGTTTCCCACCCCCTGCCAGCTTGTAACAGTGAATGGGAGCTGATCCTCTATATACCATCTTCCATCTATACGTCTTTCTTAATGGAGCAAAGTCTTTGACACGACAGTAATAGTTCCCTTGCGATGTCCTGAGACGTTTTCCTCAAACACGCCTTCCTGAGCGTTTACTTTGCTTCCAGTGTAACTTGTGAGAAAATGTTCTCCCATCGCGCGCCGGGAACCCAACATCGCTTAACTCGACGCCTCGCCGTTGTTTTCTTTCATCTGCTGTTACAAGAGAGAAGGGATACTGGCTTGGATATGAAAGACTCACTTCATCCAAACATAAGTCTGTCAGACAGACACCTGCTCCATCCTCCCATTCCTTTGAGCAACTCAGAGTGGTCGTCAGAGCAATGGGAGAAAGCTCCTCTGAGAGCAAGACGAGAAAAAAAAAAAGAGC
This sequence comes from Poecilia mexicana, assembly GCF_051168715.1. Taxonomy (NCBI): domain Eukaryota; kingdom Metazoa; phylum Chordata; class Actinopteri; order Cyprinodontiformes; family Poeciliidae; genus Poecilia; species Poecilia mexicana. The sequence goes on from NW_028263379.1 coordinate 27,502,749, forward strand.
TGGATGTTTATCCTGCTCGCAGACTGAGAAGCGGAGAATCACGAAGCAAAAGCTACCGTTTAAAAACCAGATGGGGAAGGAAATTACACATGTATTTGAAATTTTGACATTTAAAATCTGCAAAATTCAAAGACACAAAGACTTGGCGGCGGTCTAATTAAACTCGCAGGCTGTAAAAAGAGAGCATTAATAAGAATCAAAGAGGCCCATGGTGACTTTGGAGGAGATTTAAAGCTCAAGTGGGAGAATATTGGAAAAGTACAACCATTAGTTGTCAACTCTGCCAAGCTGATGGCGAAGAAGAAAGCCAATGTTGAGAGCCACAAGAAATTCAAGTTGTAATGAACATTAACCCATGAGGACACACCAAGCATTATCTGATCAAATAAAAGACATTTAAACTGTTTGACATCGGTGGAAAGCGATCTGTCTGCACGCTCTCTAACGCATCATCCCACTGGTAAAAATATGATGGCGACGGAATCAGGCTGGATGGACGAGACTGGGAAACTGATCAAAGTTAATTAAACGGACTGAATATCAGAAAAATCCTGAAATGAAAACCTTTAGAGGCTGCGAAAGACATAAGACTGCGGTAGAGGTTCCCCGTCCAGAAGAATGAGCTTAAACGTGGAGGAACAATGGATTGGCTTGAAACAAAGCATATTGTGTAAAATTGCCTAGTCAAAGTTCACAACTTAATTCAACTGAGAATTTGAGGAAAAAAACTCTCTCCATGCAAGTATGACTCACGCTTAAAGCTTTGCATCTGCAGTTACAAAATGTATAAAAGTATTGACTCAGGTAGCTAAAAAAAAAAATCAGATTTTTATTTTTAAACAGAAGGAAAACTTCACAATCTTATTGAGTTTTTCTAAGAATTTTATACAAAGCATTAATAAAAACCTATACCCTACTCTTCTTCTTGTATTTGTGTATCACTACATGTCTCTTGCTGCTTCTATATTCTCTTTTTTTTCCACATCACTCTTCATTCTTCCTCTTAGTCTCTGTATTTTTGCTTTTAGGAATATTCCAATAAGAGAAGCAGCTGTTATTTACCAAAAAGCCTTCCAACAAAATGAAAAAATATATCACGATTACACGATTCTCCTGACTTGAAGTTATTACTGCTCGATATTATCTCCCTACAGAGAAAGTTGCTCAACATGTTGTGTGTCTTGATGCATCTTTTAGTGCTATAGTTTATTTTGTCCTATTATCAGAATCCCAAAGTTGAGGAGTTTCTTCTTCTTTTTTTTCTTCAATTTTAATAATTTCCGTCATCTTGATGCAGAGCTACAGTCTCAAAGTACCAGTAGTTTTTATTTCAGCAACTCCACCGTTTCGTAGTTTAACACGAAGCAGTAAAAACATCCCATCAGTAAAAGAAGGAGCAGGGATGTAGAAAGTAATTGACCCTGATTGCTTAGTAACAACAGAGAAGCTTAGAAGCAGGTTTCAGATGATTTGTTTTTGCTCATTATGGTGTCATGAAGTAACATTATCATAGCAGGCAAAAATCATTCCTCGTGGTTTACTATTTATTGTAGCTTTGCATGTAATTTTGCACTGTTTAGTGTTAGTGCTGTGTGGGAGGACAGTGAAGCTACTTTAACTCAGATCATTGGGCCTGTACATCTTTGTGCTGATTGTGGGTTTAGTCATCAGGCACTTGAACAATGTCTCCGCTCCGCCAGCACTGACGTTATAGAGAACGCAGCAATAAAATGAGTCTTCAGTTTGTTTTGTTTTAACTCCAAAAATGTCAATGTTCAAGATTTAATTATTTGGCCCATAAGGAGGTTAACAAAACATAACTCTGCTAGTTAACTGCACAAAGTATACACAACACAGCCACACAGAATGGTAGTTTTTATGTAGATATTTAACCAGATCATTTGCACACAATGAGGATAACAGAATGAAGCATCGACACAACCCAAGAACTAAATAATCCAAGCTAAAGCGCCCCCCTTGCTGATGAGCACATTATTGGTCCTACTGGGCTGCCATAGGGCGTTTAAACACCTCCTTCCAAACAGGAAGCAGCCAACTCCAGGTAACTCAAAAAAAAAAAAAAAAACCAACAACAGAGAACCATAACTAATATATTAGAGCACATTCTGAAACACCTTACAGTGTCATTATGTGAGCACTTCCTGAGATCATTTCAATCAAATGCATAACTAAAATATATGTTCAACTCCAAAACAATATAAGCCGATGAGATGAGGTGAGTGTGTGGAGTCATTTCACTGATGTGCAGCTGAAGCCATCACAACTTGCATAGACAAAAAAAAACTATTATCAGATTTTCTGGCTCTAGCACTGATTGTGTAGTATCCCCATACTTTCTCTCTGAAGCATACTACTTTGACATGAAAATGATTTTAAACACAGGAAGCCAAAAAAAAGAAAAAGTCAAAGCTTCCCAGTTTAGTTTTGTTAACTTCGGTGAAGAGATGATTAGGTAATACAAACTGTCTGAGGTTGAGATAAATGTAATAATGCCACCTCTCAGCTGGGCAGCTGTCTAAACTTTGGTTGAAAAACTCCAGATAACAAACTGTAATTTCCTGACTTCTGGCTAAAGGCGAAGCCATCAGAAGAGTGCAGTGATACCAAGCTGTGATGCTCTGAGTAGTCAATCTTTTAGCTGTTGGTGCAGCCTCATTAAAAACAGTGAAATACCGCTACAGTTTCGTATCAGCTGGAAGCTACAAAACGCATGTCGCCTTTAGCATTGTTAGCTAGTTGAATGTAGTGAATGGCCGGTACTTATATAGTGCTTTATCTCATCCAGAAGACTCCAAAGTCGGTTACATTTTCACGCTGATGGTGGAGAGCTTTTATTTTTTGGTAGAACTGTCTGTAACAGACTTGCACAAGACATGCAGCCTTTTTTACAGTGCTTAAATACTTTCATATCCTCCAGTCGTCATTTCTTTTTCATAAGGAGTATACAAAATGCTTCCAGATAAATGATTTATAAGTGATTCTGAGCTTCTTTAGTGCCTATGCAACTAAGTGTTGTCAGCCAGAGCAACAATATCCTTTTAGTCAATCTCATCAACACAACAGGGCAACAATTCAAGGACTTCTTCCTTTCATGCTTTTAAAAAAAAAGGAGGCAGTAAAGTTACATAATGACATGAAGTGTGCTCGGCAAAATGCAGGCTATAATGTTATTATGATGCAGGCTAGCAGGTTACAGGATCTCATTACATCTCTTCTCTTTTCGTCTTCATTTCGTATGAAAACATTCGTAACGCTGCTGGCCGGCTGCATCTACACCAGGAGGAACGCGGCTATCTTCCATGTTGTCAACCTGCTTTTTGCCTAAGCTGTCTGGACAGGACACGCACAAATACCTTTGTTTAATCAAAGTATAGTGCTAAGGTAAGACATTGACTACTCATAATCTCCCAACCGAATCCCACTAAAGAAAAAAAAAACAACAAATCTGAACTTTCTCTCCGAGTATCATCGGTTGCTTGAAACCGAGTGCAAATTGTGTAATACTGTGACTTTTTCTAAATCAATGAATAATTCCGTTGGTCTAGTATTAAAGAGTGTGAGCACTTTAAGCTGATCAGTACATGTGGGAAATTGGTTTTGGAAATTACTTTTTTGTATTTATGTAAATGTCAGATTTTTTCCATTTAAAGTTCTGACCTTTTCTGAGAAGTAATATTCGAGGGAATGCTGTTTTTATACCTCGCACAGCTGACTTTATTACAGACATCTTGCAGATCGTAGGGAAGAAAAAAAAATACTTAGCATTTGTGTCCAAAGTGCTGAAATCCTCTCCTAGTTTTAAAACCACAGTCTGTTCTCTGTCCTATATCCAGAGAAATCAGAAAAACCCAAAAGCAGCTTCTGCGTGAGATTTCTACCAGTTAAACCGAGGCGGGGAAAAAAAACCTGCTCTATTTCTCCTCTGCTTTCAGACGATCATCCAGTAATTGCAAGGTATCAGGTGTTACTGAAGCTTGAATCCAGAGGAAAAGGTCAGATGGTGAATTAATAAAAACACGCCGCAGTCACTCTTAGCTTTAATAATGTCACTGTCTTAATTAACTCGCCTGTCACATGTCAAGTTAAAAGGAAAAAAAAAAAGAAAAATCCATCTTCACTCAGAAAAATGTCTCCAAACGACTCAGCAAGGTTAAATCAAAGTGATGGAAGAGTTAACCGAATGGGTGTGCGCGTGCGTCGAGAGCTGCAGGCTTTTATTACGCTGACAGACTGTGTGTGAAAGTGTTAACGGAGGGGTGTTTAACGCCTCTCGAACTAATGCCCCATCACCAGATCAACAGCAGTGTTCTCTCACGCCTGTGGTCTCACCCAGGCCTTTGGGATCAGCCTGAATGCTGACTAGGGATTCGGTTCCAGTCTGGAAAAAAAAAACTCCCATCCACAGTCACACACAGATATAGATCACTTCTTGATACAAATATGCATCACTGCTAACTTAGCATTTCTTCTTTCTCTCTGTTGTTGTTGTTGCCAGGGTTTTCTGTCTTTGTCCTTGCTGTCCTCTCTACCCTAAACCCCAAACGCAGATTGCCGAAGTGGTTCTGTCCACCATCAAGTATATCGGCTTGTAAACAGTGGAGCACTGTTTACATATTTACGCTATGTCAAAGGCAATGAAAACAACAGATTGTAATCTGAAATTTTCTGAAGAAGTTTAAAAGCGGCCTGCCACAGTGTGCGTGTCGGTTGTTGTCCAGCTTTCTGACTGAAAATTAGCAACAATTAGCCAAGGTTAGCTAAAATGTAGTTAAAAACATGTGGGGTGTTGCTAATATGTTGAGTAACATGGGCACGTGAGTAACAGAAAGAAAACTGAAGTTAAAAAAAAACAGTTTGTAAATTCAATAACTAAGACTACAATTGAAATATGGAACACAGTAATTGATAATTACAAGTTAGAGAAAGAAACAAGGAGTTTGAGCTGGTTTGCTTGGGACCAAAGATCAGGACCAGGATGGTATCCAGTTCACAGCCATGCTGGAGTCTTTGTGGCCAGTCTGATGTAGGTCACACGCACATATTCTGGTCCGGTCAAAAGCTAACCACAAACTGGCATAATGTTTGTCTGATTTTGAAAAACATATTGGGCTATGGAATACCCAGATCATGTAAAACACTCTACCTGGGATGCCTCACACATGACGTAATTCAAAAGGATGATGAATATCTGTTAAAAATATTACTTTCAGCAACAAAAAAAACCCATCACAAAATTATGGTATAGACAAGATTCGCCTACGGTGGAGCGGTGGCTGAGCGTTGTAGAGGAGATCTTTGTGATGGAGAAACTCACATAGACTAAGATTACAGGAGGACCATTTTGTTGTTAAATTGGAAAAATGGAGTGATGGATGTAAGGAGGATGCCACTTTTGTACCCAGTTAAATATGGACATGGATGTCCAACTTTGTATATGAAGATGAATGTATTGATGCCTCTCCACTGTATGTGTTCAGAAATGTTCAATAAAAAATAAGTATATAAAAAAAAGTTTGTAACAAACGGCAGTGGCACCTCGAAAATCTGAATTCTTCGCCGTCTTCTCTGACAGGTGTTGACTCAAAAATGTCCTTCTCTAACGCTTTGCCAGTCAGAGTATGTAAACAAGAGTTTTTTTGTTTGTTTTTTTTCCAATATCTGGCACATTTAGACCTCTTTATTACAACAGCACCACCTGCTGACAAAAACAAGAATTACAACCAGTACGTGAAATAAAAGCAAAACACGGTTTTGCAAAATACCTATTTACAGGTACCCATTTCTCACCTGGTTACACTAAAATGACCCATAATGCTAAGGTTAGCTTAAATGTTGTCAGTAACACGTCTGGTATCACCGGCATGTCGATTTACATCGACTTTCTCCATTCAGTAAACATTTCTTCTCACAATCACAATAAGAATGTTTCGATTGAAAACTGTTACCGTATCAAGTTAAATACAATCAACAATTGTCCTATTGCTTAATCACAAAAATATATTTCAACAAATAATCAAGCACTAAAACAGGAACGCCGACCTAAACGAAATCAAATCTACTCGGATAAATGGAAACTCCAAAGAAAATCGACTAAAACGAACCGAAACCGAGTCACGTGGAAGTGAATTACACTCAAATGAACTGAATTTATCTTAACTGAATTAATGCAACTCGGGACCCCAGACCAAGTCATTTCCTTCCAGCAGGAACTGCTGTGATCAGAAAAGCAGGGAACGTCGCGACTCATTTGTTATTGTACAGTCTGTGTTTGGAAGCATGTGACTTTAGTGCATGAATTAATGGAATGGAGACAAGTACACCATTACTCTTTACTCCAGTAACAAGGAGGGTAAATAGTCTGATATATTGCCTCACATAGGGGTGGTTCAGGAGAAAAAAAATGTGGTAACACTTTATTTGAAGGGGGTTGAATAAGACTGTCATGACACTTTCATAAACATGACATAACTCCTGTCATGAACATGAATAAGCCTTCATGAATATTTATGACTGTTGTCATAAAGCGTCATTCGGTAAATTATGACACTTTTAATACAAAGTTGACATTATTCAAAATGTCTTTGTTATGACAACTTGACATTACCAAGAAATCATTACTGTTTAAATTTACCTTTAATAACATAAAGTTGCCTAATTTTTAAAGTGCAATCAGTAATTCTTTTATAACAAATTTATATCAGTAATGATTTCTTGGTTAATGTCAAGTTGTCATAACAAAGACATTTTGAATAATGTCAACTTTGTATTAAAAGTGTCATAATTTACCGAATGACGCTTTATGACAACAGTCATAAATATTCATGAAGGCTTATTCATGTTCATGACAGGTGTTATGTCATGTTTATGACAGTGTCATGTCAGTCTTATGCACACCCCTTCAAATAAAGTGTTACCAAAAATGTTGATAAATATGCAAATTCTGTTTAGCATGACACCCAATAACTGAAACTGTACTGCATTTGTTTTGCTCATAATGTCAACCGTCATCCAACACAATTGTCTTTCCAGTTGTAATGTAGTTCTAAAACAAAAAGATTCACATCCAAAAAGTCAATAATACCAGCTGTAAAGCTAATGTTTGATGAAAATGGCATCCCACCGAGTCAAAATCTGGCACAGAAATGAGGACTTTCTTATTTTTTTTCTCTCCAGAAAATTAAGTTAGATTTATAACTGAGTTAGATCAGATTGATAACGAAAATGTTTTGGCTCATTCACGTCTTTGTCAAAGGAATGAAAGCATTTAAATTGGCTCCGGCTCATGTTGCCGCTCCCTCTTTAATGGAACAGAACGGGGTGGTGGGCAAATCCAGAGAAAAGAAAATGTCTTAAACAGAGAAACAGCAGGAGCACAATCATTCACAGCTGGCCCGATAAGTTGTGCTCCTGTTGTTCCCTAACCCATTCACGTAGCGCAGTCTGCCTCGGAGTAATTTGGAGCCAAGGGCAGTCACCGCTGAATCATCATTGTGATACACTGAAATACAAAATGGTTGTAGAATGAGCTTATCGAAAGCCTGGTGATATTTGTGGGCTTAGAGCCTACAGACTGGTGAATAGCTTGATGATTTCAGAACTTCTTGGTTGATACATTATTAATCTTCTTAAACCATTTTAATCCCTCAGAAGGAATGTCCATGAGCGCATTTTGGTTTGATTTGTGAAACTTCACTCAAAGCTCTGAGCTTCATCTGATAACGCTGAAAATCCCTTTTTAGTTAAAACTGCCAGCAGTAAACTTTGCTATTACAGCTGGAAGTTAACTTTTTTTTTTCCCCCGTCTGACTGTTCTCAAGTCTCGAGACACTTTCGTAACCAGCTTCCTCGTGTTAATCTCAAGGTACCGTTTGCCGCAGTTTGAAAATGTTTCTTGTTTTACAATCAATTGCTTTAGAAAATGACAATGGAAATGGTTTGACGGTGGCTTCGGTTAGACAACGGGTCTGGTTTCCTTTGTGTTGGATGTTTAGTCACGATAAGGTTATTCATATACGCCTTTATCTCGGGTGGCAGAGTCTGCGCTCCTCTGAGGCGACAAGAAAAATGATGTATTACCTTCGCAGCAGGGTCATAGTTTAGATGCAGAGTTCTGGAATAACTAATGCAAAAATAGTCACAATTCTGCAAATTAATTATGTATCCAACACATTTTAAGATGAGTCTTTAACTACAGCCGAATCGCATGAATGTGCTTCAGTCAAAACCATAACGTTGTGCAGTTTTACTCTGTTTCCCCAGATTGACTTGTGCCAAACTGCAGACGTTGACTTCCTCTCTCAGCCATGTTTGATAAAAGTTGCCTGTGAATGGATCTTCCAACCTGAGCCTTGAATCTCTGCCTGTCCTCCATTCATAAGCTTTAGACCTCTAAGCTGCTTTTCATTTTAATGCTGTATTGAGGAATAGAAGTTGGTCACGGCCTGGCAGGCTCTTTTCATTTTCAAATGATGGTTGAAATCAGACCAAACTAACTTACAAGCTATAGGAGATTGTCTTAAGTCGACATTTGCTTAGTATTGATGAAATGTGCAACTTCCACTGGGTGACTTTTTTTCCACTTATATCACAGGGGAAAATGTCTCGTGAAGCAATGCTCCACTGGAATTAGTACTTTTTATTAGAAAAATATCAATATTAAGGAACTATTAACTTCAAATAAGCTCTTAAATTTTGCTTAAAAAGTTACAAGTGTTGTAGGATACTTGCCCTAGAAACTAGACTAAAATGCTCGGTAAGATTTTTTTGTTTTGTTTGTGCAGTTTGCTCTGTGTAACGTTTAAAAGTTTGTATGTTATTTTATATCATCTCGCCAATTCCTGATCAAAGCCTTTACAGACCGGCTGTATTTATAGCACCTCACGTGATTTCCTGCACGCTCCTGTATCTACCATTAAGACATTTTTAAAGCATTCTAGCGATTCCCATGCTGCAGTAATGGTGCCGTACTTTTAACAACGAGCAGATAAACCTCTCCTAGTCAATTAAGGAAGCTAATTAACCCCAGAAGTTGAATACTTTTCAGGGGAAAAGCCCTCGTCAGGGAATTCCATAAGCAACGCACAGTCATCCATGGATTTTGTGGGTTTCTCCATGCAGGCGTAATCAACTTCTACCGAAGCAGCGAGCGCGTCTGGCAGTGCCGCTCATCGATCTGTGTTGTCTTCTGCCCAACTTTAAAAGGATGCATTAGGTCAAAGCGTGGTCAGATAAGGATGAGGTCCGCATCAGCAGTTGGTCATCTTTCAGCCGTCGGCCGGCTCCTTCCAGCGGAGCCGGAGGCTTCCTGCCTCGGCCGCCGTTCAAAGATGCCGGCCCGAGTTTCAGAGATATTCACATTCTGTTCAGCTGGCTCATCATTTATGGCAGCAGCCAATTACGGTACCTCTCCTCCACCAGTGCACCTTGTTCATTACTGGTCCAGCCATCTGTCTTATCAACAGTTTCTCTCATCACGTGCCCGTAAAGATAATTTAAAAAAGTCGCTTTTGGTATTCCTTATGCTCCTTTTTTTTTCTTCTTCTTTTTTAAAATTTTGGGATTTGTGTGAGTTCTTGGCACTTTGTACTTTCTGTACTTGTTGACTAGTTCAGGAAAGAACACGCTGACTCTGACAGATTGATTTCTGCTTCCTTCTTTCCCCCCCGCCACTTTTTTTTTTTTTTTACCTACCACTTTTTCTCTCCCACCTTTCAGCAGTTCGCCTACTTTTCAGGGAGAAATAATGAGTGTTAATGGCAATGAAAATGTACATCCTGCATGTGGGGGCAGGTCACAATGTTTAAATTTTCAGTTTTCGGCTAAATTTAGTCTGGGCTCATTTTAGGGAGGTTATGAATCTGCCTGCATATGTCAAAAAAAAAAGAGGTGCTAATAGCTTTTTAGGTGCCATTCTCACTCATTGTATGGATACATACTCCAGGAATAATTGAATTTGATAATAATTCCAATTTTGAAGATTTAAAAGTGAAAACTAGAGATTTGCATTGGAATAAGGTCCGCTCCTTTTTATTTTTTATGCTACAACCATAAACATCAGAGGATTTTTGTGATGGACAAATGCAAAGTAATAAATCATTGTGAAGAGGAAAGAAAAGGACACATAATTAGGACATAGGCATGGACTGAGTGGACCATTCCAACACAGGGATGTAAACCATTTTATTATATGTTTGGCGGTATTGTCCTGTTTCCATCTGCCAAAAGGTTCTCTTTCGGGATCAACCAGTCAATAGGTTTTTTTTTAATTTTTTTTATCTACTCTGACCAACTTTACAATTTCCTGCTGAACATCAGCCTGTGACATGCAGTGAGGTGAGACATCATGACGAGTCGGTAAGAGGAGAAAATCAAATTATCCACCATGAATAGTTAATACATTGGTTTTCTGCAGGATTTCAACATCTTTACATTGGAAAATGCTGAGTTTTGCGTATTCAAATACATTCAAGAACTGCAATTGATGAGCTGCGTCTTCACTTCAGCATTATTTGCACCTGCTGGCGTTCCAGTTTCTCTGATGTTTCTAATGGATGCGTGTGACGTATCGAGTATCTCCGATCGGTGAAAACACCCTGAGGGAGGCGGAGAGTACCGTGCCGCACCGACAGGGGGCAGCGCTGAGCTCCGTAGGCGCAATGGGGACGACAGGTGTTCTGCTTTCTTAAACCTTAAAGTCAGAATTGAACAGATCGAGGACGAACTCTCCTCCATGAAAGCTACGTAACTTTTAAAGATGGACGACGTTTGTAACAGAGTCGTGGAAATATTTGTAGAGAAAGATTGACCTTGTATGAAATCTTATTTAATTTGTCGTGCCACCATATTGTTAAATAGCATGGAATTTGTTAAAGCATAATTAAGCTTTTAAAGTAGCAAAGCATGTCAGCCAAGGTCAAAATTGAAACATAAGCTTCTGTATTGGGTTCCATATATTTGTGCCTCATCAGTCATAAACTTCACTGCATCCCCGGAGTATGATGCTGCCATCACCGTCTTTCAAAACAGACCAGATGCATTCAACTTCATGGACCCAGTAAACTTTTGGCACATAAAGCACATTAAATTTAGATTATTGTGAGTCTCTTTTTGCAAGAACTCTCCAAGTAAAATTGCATAAAGAAAAAAAAAATGTGAGAGTGCAAGACTGAAAGTTTTCCACACCTGAGCGGTGGATGTCTGCAACACTTCCAAAGTGACCTGATTCTCTGCTCTCCTGCTTTCCTGCTTTCGCAGACGGAGACATCGTGTGTTGAAATCTCAGCATATTGTTCAATAACCTAATCCAGCTTAAACTTTAGCAGCTCTTGCCCTGCATTTCTGCTGTGGTACCTGATTTCTCTGATTACATGTCTGCATTAAAAACCAAAAAACAAAAATGTGAAAGGCATACGCCTTTTTTATTTTTTTCCCCTCCCGTTATGTGTGCATGCAGCTCATCCTGGTTAATAAAGTGAAACGCTAAATGTGTTTGTGCGCGCCGTGTTTACATATGTGTTCTTGTTTTGTGTTTTTTGTTTGTTTTTTAGGAATATTGCCGAGGTAATCTCATTGCCATCCACAAATTGCTTTAATCTTTACCCTCCCTCTTCCCCCCCAGCTGCAAAAGGCTCTTCTGCTGCATTTCGTGATAATAGCTCCCATCAACAGCACTCTCAAATACCAGCACACATACCATGCATACTGTAATCTTTGCTTAATTTTAGCACTTTCCCCCAGCGTGGATGCTCTGCATATGGAAAATTGGTTCCAATTACCGCGTCGTTTAAAAACGGAAGGATGCAGCATATGTCCTGGTTGCTGCTGGTAGATTTCAGCACAACGGACAGAGTTAGATTTCAGCACGGTGTGTGTGTGTGTGTGCGTGTGCATGTGAGTGAGTGTGGAGGCTCTGAGTTCTGCACAAGTTGGCCCCTTAAGTGAGTTGGGATTAAGTAAAAATCCTCAAAAACACTTAAGCAGGGTAAATGCTTGCCGTCACTGGGGCTTGACCTGAGTTCCACCGGTTGAAAGATTGCAAAGTCACAATAATGACTGGATTATGTAAAAGCAGGAGGAAAACTGCGTGTCAAATCGGAGTTTGTTAAGGAATAGATTCAGATCAACAGCGTTGCAGGAACACACTTGATCTCCCTCTCTCTCTCTCTCCGGTAATCTCCAAGGACAGAACCCCGCTGACCAGTAATACCATTAAGATTTTTTTTATCTTCAGTCGGCTCTCATGTAATTACCCTTCTCCCTCCAGGCAAAAGACCCTCCCTGCTTGGCACCACCCTTTCCCCCCCCCACCCTGCTCCTCTTGCCTTATAATTCAAACACACAACAAATAAAGACCCCCTCCCCCACCCCCCTTTCACTCCCCATTTCCCATTTCTACAGCTGGGGAAGTGCCAGCCAGTGTTTGTGCTGCTCCCGATAATGCACCGGGAGCGCACTCGTCGCCCCTCCGAGGGGAAATAACTGTGCCAGCGATAGGCGCCGGTCCCACATGTGAGCATCTGAGGCACTGCATGTACTTGTGACCTTATACTTGTGCATTTAGAGCAACAAGTGCACCCTGTGGATGTGCTGGTATTATGCTCTGCTGCACACACGTAGACCTGCAGGCGCATGTTACGAAGCAAACAGCAACAAAAACATACATTTATATATATGAAGGAGGGGCGTAATAAGTACAATGAAAATAACAACCGCCATGTGTCTGTATCTCCTGCCTAATTTCACATTCAAATTCTACAGTCGTGTCTAATTAGGGATAGCTCATTCCATCTTCCCATTATCAGTGATTGACCTTTTGCTTTGGCTGTTTGAGGAACCGAGCAGAAGTCGATGGGTGGCCGGTGATAATAGCTTGTCATTTAGCTCAACACATGCTGATTAAATAAGATAGGCCCCATGCGTACATCACCCCAGTGTTCGCAGGGAGCGGAGGGTGCAGCACCGATGCTGGCAGCATAAAGATACTTGGACAAACAAAGCTGCAGATTAAATGAGCAAACATATGCGAGACCTTACAGAGATATTCACATCCACTCATTTTTTTTTTTTTTTTTACTTTTTTCATGCTTATTTGTTCCTTTACATATTTCTACAGCTCGTTAGTCATACTTTGGTGTCTTTCTTTAAAAATAAAAATCTCCTGGGATTGTTCACTGTTTCATGTTCTCTCTGTTAGTTGACAGTGGCTCTAAATGTGGTTCAGTAGACGGATATCAGTGACTCTGTTTTGCCTCTGTTCCTAAATTTCTGAATATTGGAGGATAATTTGTCTGACGGTCTACTGTTGTGGTGTCTTGAATTTGCAGGTCAGGATGTGATCGGCCCTGGGTGTGGTGAGCAAACTTGAAATTAACTGTGCAAAAATTGTGGTAAAGGAGCGAGTTTAAGTTTTGGTAAGGGCCTGGTTGGTTTGGAGAGATCTTTCTAAATAAAATCAACATGATCAAAATCTGATTTGATCTGATCCATTTTGTGGCGTACGGTGACTTGCATATTGGAAAAAGATGGATTTCTCTCCGCTGCTTCCTTCATCGCGTCTCTTCTGTAAAAGCCAGACAGGTGGACTGAAAAATCTCCAGATGCAGTTCGATGACGTTCCACAACATCCAACAAACAGAGCAAAATTTATGCTGACAATCATCTGGTTACCATTCAAGACAGTTGGGTGGACTCGATTCTATTTAGGGATATCAGAGAAAATGGAGCAACATAAAAGAACCTGTCCCACTTTTTAGATTTATATTTGTAAAAAAAAACAAACAAAAAAAGATAAAAAGAACATATGTGCTTTTCCACTTCAGGTGTGAATACTTTCGTTAAACCCTGCGCCTTCATCAAGCCATCCTTGCTTACAGGAACCTCCCACCCCTTCTTTCAAACTCCAGCCCCCTCTCCTTTATGCCCATTGGCATGAATTAATAATAGCACTTCAAACAGATGCAAATTCATTGCGCTGTGTCTTCTCTCACTCCGACAAATGCTCAGGTATCCAAGAAAACCCTACCTGACTCTGTTGCTTTAATTATTCCTCTCCCAAAACGCCGAGCCCCGAGCCAAAGGTATACACCTACAAGCCATTTGCACCTCTGCGTTTCGTGGCGAAGAACACGTATTGTACGTTGATCACTGCGAAACCCGCCGCAGACTCTGCGGCCTGCGCATCTTTAAAGCGGCACGTCACTCAGGTTTATCTTAATTAAGCGTATAAAGCATGCTGCGCATGAAAGTGCATTTGAATGCAGACGCACACGGCCCGCGCGCGCAAACGCTTGGCAGCGAGGCACGTTTGGTATATCTTTCATAAGCCTTTTGCTGTGTGTGGGCTGCTGTGGAATGCATAAAATATTATTTTCCTCAACAACCAGAGGTTGTGGAGGAGTTAGTTTGGGATGGGGGAGGGAAAGGGAGGCCGGGGAGGTTTTCTTTTTTTTGGGGGGGGGGAGGCATACAGTATTTGGACAGCTGACAGCTGCGTTGCGTGTACGCCTATGTGCGAGCCTTGGATAGTGGAGTGGGGAGTCACTGGTGTTTGAAATGCAATGAGGTGCTTTTGAAAGGAGCTCCTGTCACAGGTAAAGCAGAGTAGCGAGAGCAAGAAGTGTACGGTGATAAAAGGAGGAGAGGAGAAGTGCCCGTGCTTTAGGGGTGGCATTTGGTATCTGAGGGCTTTTTGCAGGGGGCTGAGGAAAGCACTCAACGGCGCACACGCCAAAAACACAAAAGCCGCCGAAACATACATGACCGCTTTGATCCTTTTTGGGAAAAAAGCCCTCAGATTTTGGGAGGACCAAAGTGAAAAAAAAAAAAAAATTTAAAAAGGCCTTCTTCTTTTTTTCTTTTCATTTTAGAACCAAAAGAGTGCGTGGGGGTTGCTTTGTTTAAGCCCAGAACAAAGACTTGACTTCAACGCTCAAGGTGATCGAGAGATGCTCTTGATGTTCTCCTTGCTTTCATGCATACTGTAAGGATAAAGATATGCCTTTTATAAATCAATAACTCTCGCATCAAGTGCCCGTCTATTGGCGAGGCGACGTCCTCCCACCCGTATCGCCGCGCGTCCTCCACCGAGGAGTCTCCGCCCACTCTTCACGAGCCACCGGGTGCCACGGCGGGCGCTGGTTTAAAAAATATCGCTTTCGTTCAAATCCCGCTCAGTTTATATATGTGGGTTTAACGTTGAATTTATTAATGTCATGCCCTTTCGGGGGGATGTGACTAATTATGAGAGAACGGCTTAAAGGAGAATATGTCACCGGAGTGAACTTACATAGCTGTTTCATCTGTCAACACTTTGAAACCGCCTCGCGCTGCTTGCACATTTGGGCTCTTACTGTTGGTGATTAATCAATAGACACCTCTCCAGCGCCGGCCCTCTTTTCTTCTCCTTCTTCCTCCAGATGGGGAATTGATGACAGACACAGAAAAGGACAGCCTTTGAAACTGATGTCAGGATGTCTATGTTTTCCCACGACAGATTACAGCCAGCTTTTACTCCCCACCCCCCCTTTTTTTTTTTTAAGAGCTGCCAAAACACCTATCTTCAAGCAGAAGTGCTAAACCACCATTTGAAAGTAAGAAAGTAATAAGAGGATGAAACTGCTGAATCTTTGCCCGTGGGTTTGCTTGCTTGAGAGGTATAATTTGGCCGAGAATACATGGAGGAAATGTAAAATGAAATCTCTGAGAATTTATGGCTGTGCCGGAGCGTGCATCCGAAAGGTCATAGCTCTGTCATTTAAGAGGAGATTTCAATAAAAGGCTTGGCCCTATCTCCAGAGAGACACTCCAGCTGTGTGGAGGGGAACGCTGATGGAGAACCGGAGGGGGGTGGAAGTGAATCGCACCGCTTGAACTCGTTCACGTTTTGTAGTAATTGTTGAGGTTTTGTTTTGGGTTTAACCAGGATTTGGACGTTATAATTTAATATAAGCTACTGCTTTAAGTTTTTATTGTTGTTTCATCTATGCATTTGTTGACTTTTAATAGAAGGCAACATATCCCATGATGCCTCAGAAGTAGGGGAAGAAGACTTTAGCCAGACAAGAAAGATGGCGGAGAGAGAAATGTTTCTGAGTTCCCACACTCAGTCGTAAATCATTACGATTGTGATTCATTTGCCCTTTTTATTCTCAAAAGTTCATTTGAATAGCTGACATGGCTCCTTCTGATCTTTGGATTTGTCAGATATACAACAGTCGCACCGTAACCGCAAACATTTACGTACATTTTTGGGATTTAAATAGGCCGAACAACACAAAGTAGTACACAGTAGTGAAAATAATAAGACAGAGTTGTCAAGCAACTGTGGTGAGATTTTTTTTTACTTTTCGAATTCACATCAAAATAAAATCCATTGAAAGCATAAGTCACATCAATCAATCAATCAATAGGTTGGGTTTATTTGTAACCGTCTTGTTACTTTTCAGCAACAAGGCAGTTCGAAGTGCTTTACATTGTAAAAATACAAAGTCATAGAAGACAACAGACGGTCAACAATAAGAAAACCAGTAAACATTATAAGGTTTGCCAAGTGCCACCATTACACATCAAAATGTTGGTCAGTGTTTCATTTATTATCGTGGTTCGAAAACAACTCTAAACTGCCGAAGTTTCAGTCTAGACTGTGATCTAGACAGTCTAGATTTAAAGGAACTCAGTGTTTCAGCTGTTTTGCAGTTTTCTGGAAGTTTGTTCCAGATACGTGGTGCATAGAAGCTGAACGCTGTTTCTTTGTGTTTGGTTCTGGTTCTGTGGATGCAGAGCAGAACCAGAAGACCTGAGAGGTCTGGAGGGTTGATACAACAACAGCAGATTGTTAATGCATTGTACATTATAAGTACAATGCATTAACGGGTCAATGCGGGTCTGCTTTACTCTAACTTGTCCTCAGTATAAATCCAGCTGCTCTGTGAGGGTTTAAATACAGCAGGAGCATCGTTCAATTATCTGAAGCTGAAAGAGCGTAACCCACCGCTAAACCTTCTCAAATGTAGCCGGGCAAGAAAAACATTAGCCAGAGAGGCCCCATGGTAACTATGGAGCAGCTGCAGAGATACACAACTCAATTGGGAGAGAGAAGAAAGTAATTGTTAAAATTGTCATAAAAAGCTGCATTTAAAAGCAATTACTGCGGATATGAAACATGTGGAAGAAGTCGCTTTGTACTAACAAGACCAAAACCTCTATTCATGCAAATCCAAAAGGTTTCTTGTACAACTTCACCAACTTCCAAAGGAGAAGGGTCAGAGATGTGACGTGGCAAAGACTTCAGCAACATCCGAAGTGCTAAGAAACAACCTTATTTAGCAGGCCGACACGTTTCAGCTTCTGGCCGTCTTTAATGATCCTGACTGATGGCCCTAATAAATGCCACAAGTGGAAACACATTGGTCTACTAATAAACGTCTGTCCTCCCTGCAAAACACCAATTTAGTTGGAAACCTCACATCGCCCTGAACATTTTAGGCTGATGTAAAACGCTGTGGTGGCAGAGTCATTCTTTCCTCCGGGCAGGCCCAGAGTAGCCGGTCAGAGTTGTTGGTGAGACAGATGGGAGCTAAACAGCAAGGCTGGAAGAAAACCTGCTACTGGCCGCAAAACACTTTAGTCTGCGGAGCATATTCATGCGTTACAATAACCTAGCTAATGCTCAGACCTAGATGTATTTGTGAAAATGCGGGCAGGACTCGACTATAGATGTTCGCAGCCTGAGCTAGAGCTGACTGGGAATTCAGTCTTTTGGTGGAAACGCACTTCACAAGGCTTTCATCTGGACTTGCATAAAAGAAAAAGGCAGAAGGTGTTTAGTTAATGGGGACAATTTGGAAACTTCTCATGCTACACTGGGATTTAATTTAGGGGCATCAGAGTAACGTAAGTACTTCAGTCCTCTTGAGATTTTTATTTCTATGAAATTTCAAGAGAAAAATGTCAATTCACAATGGTGCTTACATGAGAAGTTCGGTATTGTAGAAGAGACCTCATAATGTGTTGGCCTTTCATATCGAATGCCAGTGGAATAAAGACCATTTCTTTTAATGTAACGTGATACATTAAAGGTGTGAATAAATAATTTCCAAGAGGACGCTGTATCGAGCTGAGGAGAGGAGGAAAAAAATTGCCCTAGTTAACTCTAATACCCCTGGAGATCAAGCATACACTCAAGAAGGGTTAAAAAAAAAAAAAAAAGAAAAGAAAACGGTCTCTCCAGTGGAGCTGGTGAGCATTGTTGACAGCATTTATCCAGGATTCCTCATTATGGAATGAGAGAAACCCCTTCAGCAACGTCACCCTGGAGAGCGATGGAGTTAGACAAGGGGATTGAGAGCGAGAGGGGAGGAAAGAAACGAGGAGGAAAATCGAGAAAAAAAAGGGGGGGGAGGGGAAACGTGGGGCAAACCGGGAGAATATTCTAGAAGGAAACTCAAAACGAACGGACAGAGCAGGAGGAAATAAAAGGAAGATCGTCAAAGAGCTTTGCTGTAAACGGTTGAGTGAATAATTGTTAGTTTGTAGTTACAGTGTGCAACAACCCTCCTAAATTGATCACCGTCCAATCGATCACAAAGTACACGGAGTTCTGAGAAGAAGAGAGGGGAGGGAGAAAAAAAAAGTAAGAAAATACTCAGCCGGCTTTGCTTTCTGAAAGCACAAGGAATGAGGAACCTGCTCCCGGAGCCGGACTCCAGCTGTGAAGCGAAGTAGTGCATGTGTACCTAAAATCCGATATTAGCGCTGCGGCTTCTGGCAGCATTAAGGCAGGGATTGCGTAACGGAGCTACCTCCTTGTTTCACGACGGCGCGTGACCTCACATCCCAGCCGCTTTTCGGAGGAGGGCTGTGCAGAAATAACCGCCCCGCGGCTCATAACCCGGCAAAGAAAAGTGTGAGAAACCAGGTGAATGACGGACACCTCTCCATTGGATCCCTCTTTCCTGCGCTCCTGCGTTTTGGCATTCCTCCTGTTTTCTCACGTTGCAACAAAACTCTCCTGGTCCTCTCCCTCAGCTGTGCTTTCCACTTTCTCCAAATGGGGCAGGAATAATTGGATCTGCAAACATTATCTCATGGAGCTGCTTTCCTTTTGTTTCCACCGACATTCTTCTTGTCTTTTTTTTTTTTGCCCAATGAGATGGTACTTAATGAGGTTATAACGTTTAATGTGATTTACACCATAATAAGATGACATCAAATTTAATGTAACTGACATTATGTCTGAAATGCACTCTAATAGGCACTACTAGAGCATCTGTGGCCCTAATGATGCTTATTATCAAATAAAATGTCGGCCGGTTTCACTTCCTTAACTTTACTTAGCCTGAAGGCTTGTGACAGATTCGGACGCAGAGCCTATCCGAACTCCAACCGCGTCGAGGATGCAAAAATCCTCCCCCTGAACTTTTCTCCAGACGTGTTTTCCGGGAGACTATGCAAGGCCAGACCATAACCGCTCCTTCCCGCGTCCATTATCTCGCCTCTGTAGGCCGTAATGGTAGAAAAGGAATCACAGTAAAACACTGTGACATTTCAAATTTCTGCATTGAGCCCCGGTTGTCAAGGAGATACCTTGGTGAGATGTGTCGGAGGGAAAGAAAAAAAAAACGGGGAAGTGCTCTTTTAAGAGAGCGTTTACCCAGCCACTGGAGGTGTAATGAGGCTGCCATTAGGACTCTGCAGGCAAACATGGAGTTTCTGAAACGCGCGGGCTTTCCAGCGCGAGCCGGCAGCTCCTTCACAGGGCTCTTGAAGACGCTGGATTCCTAATCAAAATCCGAGATTGTTTCCCGCCGGCGGCTGCGGCGGAGGAACGAGGAGCAGTTCCTGTTTGAGGTACTTGAGCTGCATCTGAGAATTTCCATTTTCCTTCTTCAATTTTTTTTTTTTGGCTTCCATAGTTTCAAATTGCCCATTTTATTTTTCTTTTCTGTTATAAGGGGTTGTGTGCATATAACAGATGTCGAAAATGCAGCAAATACTTCAGTAAGTTGTCTTTAATTCGTTACTTTGTGAAAACGGCGCTTCCTCACCGTCACCTCATGTAAAAAAGAAAAAAAAAGCTAAAATGTATTGTCTTTTCTCTCTGCGTCTTACAAGTACCTTGCAAAAACCTTGATACACCTTGAACTTTTTCTTTAGTGTTGTACAAAAAAAGAAAGAAAAACAAAGAACAGCCACAAGCCGACGATGACTTTATTGGGATTTTCTATAATAAACCAACATACAGTCCACTGTATGACTGTAAGCTGAAACAGAAATGATGGTGTTGTGTGCAGCCCGGTCAGAGCCAACATGCCTATTTCACTTTAAGCTCCTTTTACTGCTCACATCTGTTCTCTTGCACATCCAAAGGCCGACACTGTTTCTTGTTCTCCTCAATCAAATTTAGTGGAGAGCATCTGTACATATTTGTTTTCAAGTTATGCCAAATATTCTCAATAAAATATTTGTTATATTCTTTAACTGGACCGCCGTAACATTTGGCTGTGCTTTGCTCACAGTTACTCCGTTATAGCTCTGGTTTTGTCTTCAGGGTTGTTGGTGAACCTTTGCTCAAGTTTGAAGTCTTTTCGAAATGTCTTCTAGGGGTTTTTTCCCCCACAATTTGCTCTGTATTAAGCTCCACCCACTTTCACACACAGCCTTTTCCAGCCTAACCTGTCCCTGTAACATGATAATAGTGTAAACTTGATAATGATGTACTGAGTTATATTTTTGTCATTCATAGTGGCCAAAGTGGTAGGATAATAAAGGAAGTTGATCCAAAATATCGATACCAAAATATCCGATATCAGTATCGGATCAATACTAGCGTGGTTCTATCAATACTAACCCTCTTTTGTTTTTGTATCAGTTTCTGTGTTTTGATTTGCTGTCAAATGACTAATTTCTGCTCTTTGAAGATTTTTTTGCTTCTTATTGTTGCTGTTTGTCATGTTTATATGTTAACCTGTTTTGTAGATGTAAACTTTGTCATAGGTTTGAACAAAATGAGTGAAACAAAAAACAAGAAAACAAACAAAAAAAATCATGTAAAGGTCAGAAGTTTGGTTTTATGTTCAACTTAAAAAGTATCAGTATCAATATCAGTATCGTATTGGCGATACTGGCCCTGTATTTACTTGGTAACAAATCGAAAGAAGAACGCGCATCATCCCACATCTCTATTGGATCCTGTTCAGGGATACAAATGAACATTTTCTCATTTTTAGCTTTAAAACATTCAAAACGCATTGATTTTTCTTCAATTTCACAAATGCACCATACTTTGTGTTGATATCTCGAATAAAACCCGTTAACATTTGTCAGCATTGTGCGGCGAAACGTTACAGGAAGTGAGATTAGAGGGGGAAAAAAATAAATCCAAAAGTCTTGGTCAACTAACAGCTCTCCAGTCTAGTTTCCCTGTGAGTCATACATAAATTATAAACTGTGCATTCCAGTTGTTTAAGCAGCTGCTCATCCATGCTGCTGCCACAATGTGCCTGTAAGCATCAATAATCCCACAATGGCTATCAGTCTCACACACAACAATAGGTTTGATTGCTCCTAGTTGCCAATCCTTGGCTACTGCTTGGGCGACGCATCCAACTTCCTCTCCGTCCGCCGTCAAAAACGAGAAACGCACAGGTGACCTCCACGTCGGAGACGGAGGCTTTTATTAAAACGTCTTCCATCCATTAGATCACTTCCCCCTCCGCGTGCGGAGCTGCCGGACTCGCGGACTCCATTTAGAGCAGGCCCGGTGATGGAAGTGACAGAAAGTGCCAAAACCCATTGGTGATAAAAGATGCATACCGCCGTGTTGTGCTGGGGATACGGCAAGACAGGCTGAGAGGCAGATAGACTGAAGCAGCTGTCATAGTGGTTGTTTGTAGCCCCGTGCGTATGGTGCTTTGGGGAAATAATAAACTGCATCATTAGAACGCCTGTCATTCACCAGGAGTATGCATAAGAAGTGGCTGGAAAAACCCACACCAAGGCATCACACAGAGAGCACGGGTTAGACTCGTTAGGTGGCTCATTTAGCAGAGAAAAACAGCTTTTATGGGATGATGTGCAGGTGCAAACGCACACCGGCGCCCAGCGGAGCTATAAATTAGTGTCACGTTCTCCGCGTTAAAGCTACGAGGCAGACTTCTCCGAGGAATCAATCACGCTCCCTTTAGATACAGTTTGCATCTAAAACAATTTTGGGTTTCTTTCTGTCTTGCTTTTGAATCGGTATTTAATTTAGCTCAAATCTAGCCTCCCAAAAATAGTTTGTTCATGTCTCCGGTGACATCTCAGAAGGCAGAAGGTCAGATGTACATTTTCTGGTTATTCTGTATTTTTTTCTGCATTGGTATGTTTTAGTACAGAAAAAAAAAAAAAACTCTCTCACTCCAGATTCAGAACGAAGAAGTTAAAGAAATGCAAGTTCAGACTAAATCCAGGCCTTACTGTGCTGCACTATGTAAGGTGACGGAATCATAAAATAGCTTTTAATCACTTCCCGTGTCTCAAAAATGCAATTAAACCAACAAGGTGTAAACATTTAGACATATTTATACCAGTTCAACTTGTAAGGCGGATCATTGTCGCTGCTTATTTTAGCTTCTGCCTCAATCCATCGTGGCACGGAGGGACATCCAAGTCTAACTCTGGTTCAGACATGCAAGGTTGAATCCGTTTCCCCATCGAATGCAAAGGAAATGATTTGGTGTCCATGGGAAAGTGATGCCAGGAATTGATTTGGCTTCTGGTGGTTCTTAATATCTTCCCAAATACGCACAAAGCAGAACTGAGGTAAGGTGAGTTATTTTTTAATTTTTTTAAAACTTTGTATTTTGGAAAATCCTGCAGAAGAAATCCACACTTACTCTACTGTAGGTTTACTGTACAAAAAAAAATAACCACTGAAAAAGGTCTTTGAAAAATAAAAAGAAGTTTTACCTCCCTAAATCCATGAAGACGGTTTAAGTGTCCTACGCTAAGCGAGAATATCATCGAAAAGTTAATCTTCTGCAGTAATTCAACAAAAAAAAACGTTAAGTCCATATATTACCTAGTATGATTACAAACTGAGCACATATTTATTGATGTTAGCTGGATGGTTGTGGCTTAGAACTGACAAAACTCCCAAAATGTGTTGCTGTTTCCCCCAAAATGTAATTAAATAACACAATTTCTTTCTCACCTTTTTTCTTCCACTCAACCTCCCATTTATTTGTAGCACCCTGGAAACATCCAGCTTCTTTAGCAAGAAACATGTAATTCTTTCTCTGTGTGGAGCTGCAAAACCATGTGCCTGACATCTGCGTTAAAAATGACGTTTATTTCCCTTTTGACTCTTAATAAACGACAGCAAACGCCTGGAATGAGACTTAATGAATAATTCTATCAGTTCCTAACTTATCGAGGTGCCTCCGGATGAGATATTTCTCCTCTCACCACAGCAGCTCTCTGGCCTGTTGATCACTGGAACAGTTTTTTTTTTTCTGTTTGTCACTTTCCTAGCTGCCTGCTTCCGCTGCTCCGCTTCCAGGCAGAAACACAGTGAACTTTGTGATGGTGAGTCAGCACTCTGCGGGCCCGCGGCGCGGCCATACGGCAGCACCTGAACGACCCGAACCGGCGGTCCAGACGACCTCCTGACGCCAGTGCGCGTTATTTTCTTTTTCTTTTATTTATTTTATTTTAGTGCCCGTGTCTGTGCCACACCCCCTTTCCAATCGGAGCGGTGGTACGATCCAGGCAAAGTGCTCTAGCAGCACCGAGCCTCTCACCGGCAGCTCCAGCAGCATCAGCCTCATTTGGGTTCAACCGCGGCTAAACGCACCGCGCCGGACTCCATACACTATACTCCCTCCTTTACATACATATACACGCACACACACACACACACACACGCGCTCTCTCTCTCTCTGTCTCTCTCTCTCACAGTGCAGCACAGCACGACTGACTGACTGACTGACTGGTTTGTTTGCTGGCGCACAGCCTCTGCAAGGAGATCCCTTCCTATTCCGCGCAAATCGTTTCGTCGTCCTCTCTGTCGGCATTCGGGAGCGAGCAGCAGCATCATCAGCATCAGCACTGCCACCTCCGAGCCAGACCATCACATTTTTTAAACAGGAGCACATTTCCAACAAGAAGGAGGAGGAGGGAGGAAGAGGGGAAGGTTGGTTTGCTCAAGTCTTTCAGCATCTGCAAGCATAGAGTCGGACTAAAGGAATGGCTTTACGTCGGAAAGGTGAGCGACGTCTTTAGTTTTGGCCTTTTATTATTATTATATATTTTTGTCTGTACGGGGGATGGCTGGCTGTAGTGCGTCTCGGCTGCGATGCAGGAAATGCTTATTATCAGCTGTTCTGCGGTGCTGTATGACCCACTGTGTGTGAATGTGTTTGCATATGAAGCAGAATGTAAGGGAAAAGACGGGGTACGTGAATGCGCGCGCGTGTGTACGTGCTGCTCCTTTTCTATATAAATCATCAACACCCCCCTCCTGGTTTATTTGGAAGAGTGGGGGACACGGAGTGACTTTGTTTCCAGCGGTCTGAACGATGACAGTTCATGGGGGGTGGCGGGGAGAGTGCGGATCAGCAGCCGGGCATGCCTGCTTCATGTGTCCCTCCACCTCCTCCGTACCCCCTCCTCCTCCTCTTCCTCCTCTTCCTCTCGCCTCCTCTCTGCAAACTGCTCGCTTCGCCTTGAGTTGTTTTCGCCTCCACTTCTGACTCTCCTATCTAAAGCGCTCAGAACCAGACGGGGTGCAGATCTCAAATCCCCCTCCTCACCATCCTCTCACACACACACACACACACACACACACACACACACACACACACACACACACACACCCACACACACACACACACACACCCCGCCAGCATCAGCAGCCTTCGCTCGATTGGCCCGGGCTGTGTGTGGTTACAGACATGAGCACCAGCGCGGCTCCAGCAGGCACGTCAGGACACATTTGAACACCGTGTGCGCCGATCTGATCCGCAGCCGAGCGTCTGTTTTCTTTTCTTTCTTTTTTTTTTTAATCCCTTTTTTTCCCCCTGCAACTTCTTCCAGCACTGAACGATGCTGCAGAAGAAGGAGGAAAAAAAGACTACAAAAACATATTTATTAATATTTTATTAGAAAGTGCGTGGGGGCAACAATAATTAAAACCCAAATGGATATATATATATATATATATATATATATATATATATATATATATATATATATATATATATATATATATTGTTGTTGTTGATAAATTCTAATTAATGTGCACAAATTGCACCAAGGATGGACATGCTCTGTTAGACCTGAATTAGACCTGCTCACTGCTGCTCTCCTTCACAGTGGATTATGAATAATTGCTTTGAGTAAACTATAGTAAGGGAGGGGGAAAAAATACAAATAAATAATACATTATGCTTGTGCAAAAGATGGAAAAATGGATCATAGATTGGGGGGAAGAAAAGAAATCTGAAGGATTCTGAAGTGAGGGATTTTGTTAGCTAAGCCTTATTTTACTATGAGCTATTAGATTTGAAAAGATGCAAATCGTCCTCAGGGATGAGACGGCCTGCTTCTCCTGCAGCCACTGCTTGTTCTGGATCGGTTAGATCTACGTTTGAACCTGTAGGATCTGAACATAGAAATCAACCCTGGATTATTCCTCCTCCATCTTCTGGCTCAGGTTGGGCGACGAGGCACTTTGCATCTGACTCTTCCAGGGTGTGTATGTTTATGGAAAGCCATAAAGGCAATAAATAAATGAAGAAATAAAATCTGATTTGTTTGAGCAATTTAGAGTAGCCTGAGTTTCTGATTTAAAAAAGAAGAAAAAGACATTTGAGGGACGATTTCCTGAAAATTGTCTTCTGCCATCAGAGTGTCCTCGCTACTCTTCCTACGCGTTAGCATGACGTTTGTTAAAAAACAAAAATCAAAGTCAGGTTTGGGCATCAAGGCCCGTTAAACTCTAATATACAGATGCACTTATCAGGGCCTTCTTGACTGGTCCAGATTTTTATTTATTTATTTATTTTTTATTTTATTTTTTTTTTAAGGTCAGATCTGCCAATTCCAGTTATCTAGATTTCTCAATCCTAGAAAGTCTTTAACGCAGAAAAATGGTAGACAAATGTGCTGCAAGTGATGAATAAATGAGGCAATTACAAGAATATCCCAATTTCTACATCAAAGCATATGTTAATAACCTTCATTTGATCTTCTTTCTTTTTTTTTTTTCGTTACCACACTCAAGTGAGTTGTGTGAAGAAAAAAAAAACAAAAAAAAAAACGCATGTGCTGTTGCCGGATGTGTTTACAAACAGAAAACGATGCCAGTGCTTCGTTTCCGATTCATTTTGAAGCGAAACGAATCGCGAGTTCAGCCTGACGCTCGCAGATCGGTGAGGGGGAAAAAATATACATATCGTCCGATTCCACCTCTCGCGATGCGATCGGTGCGATCTCTGAGCTGAGCATGTCACTGTTGCTCTTGAAGCGTAACAGCTTAGCAGATGTTGCGTCAGGGCAGTCCTTTGCACTGTTGATGTTGTGATGATGTGTGTGATTAATAAAATGCACATAGAGGATGTTGGCTTACACACACACACACGCACGCACGCACGCACACACACACACACACACACTTCTTTTCTGTGGGTTTCACCCCATTCACACAAACATCTGCTCTCTGCATAGGGAGATGATTTAGATGTATGGAGGCAGCGGCGGTGGATGATTGTAGCGTTACGTTTAAGTCTGTCATATCTGGGCCTCGTAGCTCTCTGCTGTTCCTGGATTTTGCTTTTGCTTTTGAGGCCCTGCAGGGCTGCCGCACGCAGATTAACTGCATGTTTTCCCGTAGCACACCTCAACAATTAGAGGGGCAGGCTTTAGAGCTGAAGCGTCACGTCAGCAATCATGTCACACGCCACAGAGGAGGCGTTTCTGTCAGTAAGCCACCCGACCACCGGCCTGTCAGTCATGTTTTCAGATCTGGAGGTCTTCCCCTTCTCCTCTTTTAATTGTTTTGAGGTTGTTGTGTTTTTTTTCTTCCCTTCTGTTTTTTTTTTTTTTTTTTTTGGTTGTTAGTTTGTTTTTAGTGGGGAAGGTGCATATGTGCATTTTGGAAATTCAAAGTGGCTTACTCTGTGCTTCTTGCCTTGGAGTCACATCATTATTTCAGTGCAACTTCCTGCAAATTTAGCCCCGGAGTGCCGATTGTTAGGGCTACTGGCATGTTGCCCCAGCTGGTGTGCAGGTCCCATTGTCCCCAGTTAAAAAAGAACAAAAACACCTCTTACTGCAACATCTTTCTTTACCTCCTAATAATTTGTATTTTTCAGAAATGTGAGCGATATCACATGGCCTTTTGGATAGTGCATAGCTGTGTGAGACAGCGGGGGAGTTTTTTTTTTGTTGTTATCCATCCCTGCATTATTTATGAATTTTCATTCCAGGAATGCAGTAGCCGCTGGCACTGTAATGCTTCCCCTCTCGCATGGAATCGCTCACACACGCTTCTCTTTTCTGACCGAGAAGTTCCCAGCAAAATGATAGAAAAAAAAAAACCTCTTCAACAAAATCTGGGGTCACGAATTAGAAGGGAGAAAATTCATCCGAGAGCGTATGATACTTAATTCTGCAGTCAGAGCTTGAACTGGCAGCCAATATGAGGCCCATATTGCTCCCGCCCCAACCCACCTCCCCCCCGTCTCAATGTCCGTCGCACAAGAGAAATTCAGTTGCTTCGAAAGCACCGAAACGCGTTCGAGTGTCTGCCACCCTGCTGGTCGTTTCAAAGCGAAAAGGCGAACGATTGGAAAGCTGGACTTTTTGCAAACCAGTGATTCTTGAGAATAGGGATAAAACAGGTCCTATGGATAAAGCACCAGATTTGAATAAAATATACACAAAATATCATTTTTTTCAAATATCTGACTAAACTAACCTGGGTCATGTGAGCACAACAATGAATGTTTTCCAGGTGTTTGCTGAATATTTTTTTTTATTTTAAACATTGTAGTTGGTGGATCATGCCTGTAAAAGCCCTTGTGCAGGAGCAGAACTCAGTACATTATAATAGTTTAAAACAATTAAAGGAATACTACGATAATATATTATACAATGAAGTATAAGTATTGATATAAATAATTATAAAAGTATCAATAAATTGAATTTAAAATCATTTTTATATATTTTCCAACTTTGTTGAAATTTGTCCCTAGTTTTTGTCAACACCGTCAGAAATGAAAAGAATGTAAAAAAATCAGGCATTATTGGGGGGCACCAGAACTTCTGAGGACCCCACGATCTCTTCCTTTCTCTTCCTTTGCTAAGAGGGCTAGTTAGCTCCGGTTAGCTTAAGTTATTCTTTAGTTTTTTCTTGTTTTTATTCCTAAGTTGTTTGTCACAACCATGATGTGTCAACACCATAACTGACAATTTACAAAACTTTGATGAAATTTTGTGAAATAAAAACTTAATTTTGGTATAATGTAAAGATTTCATGGACCTGACGAGCTACAATATGACCTCCTTCAGAATAACATCATATAAATTGAGGTAGTTTGGCATTTCGTCAACTCCGTCAGAGTTTTTCTGACTCTTTCAGTGAAATTGTTGTCAAATCTCACTTAAATGTGCAATTAATTAATTTTAATGTGTTTTACATAAATTGCATTACTTCACATGTATCAAGTTTTTCTTTTTACTCACTAGTTTGTCACCATCTTCAGTTCTGTGTCAACTCCGTCAGATGGACTTTTTGTTATTTGTTTTAAATAATATTTCTATTGTTTCCTGAGAAGCATTTGTCTGTAAAACTGAGTAAAAATATCACTAATAGGGTCATTAAAAAATCATTTTATATTTATTTTTGTCAGATGGTGATGACAAAGTTCTGGGTCAGGTCTATTAAAAATGTAGGGAGCCTGCACCTTAGCATCTTTACATTTCCAAAACATTATTTGTCATATTTACATACATACATAAGGTTGAGAAATAATGATAAAAAAAAGAAATGGGAAAATTTAAACCCATTTTGTCCCTACTCTCAAGAATCACTGAAACACAAACGCTGAGACGTGGCGCCACTGTTCACCTCCGAGCGTTCACCTGCTCCCTCCACACATCCCGCGGGGATGATGGGAGTTGAACGCCACGAAAAGCAAACTGCCAGCACTGTGACATTAAAAATATATCGTCAAATTACCCCAGTAAAAAAATGTTCCTGGAGATGTCCCAGTGTTTACCAAATATATATGCACTGAGGATATCAGAGTCGTGGATGGATCTGGGCTTCAGATTTTACCGCAGTGTTTTAAAGTATTTATTGCGATAACAAAAAGAAAGGAAATGAAAAGTGTTACTCCATCAGTCTTTTCTGGCTGTAGCTTCATCACTTTAAATAGTTGGAACTAATCTCCTACACCCTCCACCTTTACGTGGGCTTCAGGTTGGGTCTTCCAATGTTTAGCTCTATAAATTTGGTTCCTACGCCCTCTGGTTGACCCTGTCCTCCCCATTCAGTCCTTGCTCATAGTCCTCCTCTATTAAAAAAGTAAGCAAGTTATAAAGCTCCAAAAAATTATGGTTTTAATGTAGGAATTAGGTCTTCAACAGATGACCTAATCAATAGATGAGGCTTTAATTTTTTTTTACTTTAAGTCGTGTTTTAACGTGACATATTGCGTTTTGGGGTGAAAAAAAAACAACAAAAAACTCTTGGCGCTAATTTGCTGCCAGTTTTTGTTTATTTCAAAACCTAATAGAAAAAACTGGAGAATTTTGGTTTATTCATTTATATGGAGGTTTGTGTTTTATTTCTTTATTTGTTCTTTGCAGTGATAAACGTCTGACGCCCATCCCCTGCTCTTAACCCCCTTAAACTCTATATTAGCATGAAGTTATTATGAGATTAGAACCAGATTATGTGTGGGCCCTGTCTGTCCACCACCAAAAACACAATGTTCATCAAAAAATAAACATGGCAAACATGTCTTTTAAAGATATATTAACCTTCTATTTATCGTTCTAAATTGGTAATTATGAGATATGTCTAAGAAATTGCTTACAGATTTTTTTTTTTTTTTCCTCTATTCGCCAAGTGACAAATTGCGTTTTGGAAGAAATATCTTAGTACTAATGACTTTCCTGCTGCCAATTCTCATTTATTTCATCACCTATTGGCAAAAGCGGAATAAATTAATTCATTAATTAATTTATTAATTTCAAGCCTTCTAGATTGCTTTCTTTGGTACGATACCTTCTTTATCTGTTTGCTCCTCAACCAAATGTTATTCTCTCTTTATGCTGGGAGCGACTTAGAAGGCAACACCAGCGGCGTCCCAACCAGAACCAACTTCGGCTACCGTAGCGCCAAAACCACACACACTAAGGCAGGTTCACATGCGCACACCCGCACTCACAGGCCGGAGGGGGTCTGCTGTGAAGCATCCTGGGTGTGTCTCAGCCGGCGTCTCCTCTGGAGTCTGTTGTTCCTATTGTTGGGCTACGGGCAAGAGTCAAAACCTTAGAGAGAAAAAAAAAAACAACCAAAAGACAAAAAATGATGAGTGTTAGGTGAGATTTTAGATTGTGAAAGTGCAATCGCATCCCACCTTCCAAAAAGTGATCCTCCTTTCAAATTTTAGCCAGGAGGATGAAACACCAGATAACTAATTATCTGTACAAATGTATACTTTTTGAAAAATAAATGAGTCTTGTGTTTCACTGGAGGTTTGTTACTGTAGTGCAGCTAGCTGAAGAGTTTAGGTGGAGGACTGCTGTTGATGTAACTGTGTGAGAACATCAGTTGTAATGAATCTTTAAATAAAACAAACATTGGTAACACTTTGATTGTGCATAAGACTAATATGACACCGTCATAAACATGACATAACACCTGTCATGAACATGAAGGAGTTTTTATGAATGTCTGACTGTTGTCATGAAGTGTCATTTGGTAAATAATGACACTTTTAATGCAAAGTTGCTCTAAAAGTTGCATTAAAAGTCCATTAAAAGTGCCAACTTTGCGTTATTTGGTAAATAATGACACTTTAATGCAAAGTTGGCACTTTGAATGGATTTTAATGCAAATTTGCATTAAAAGTGTCATTATTTACCAAATGACACTTCATGACAACAGTCATAAAGAGTCCTTCATGTTCATGACAGGTGTTATGTCAGTCTTATGCACCCTCGTCAAATAAAGGAGACATTTTATTTTATTTTTTTTAGTAATAATCCTTTTTTGTTGCTGTAGATCAAAAAGTAATTACAGAGTCCAAAATATGTTTGTTATATGTTTATATGCTTACAAATTAAGGAGTTCATTAATAATCTTGAAGAAAGGATCCTGGAGGTAATGATTATTGAACTATTAGCAAAGATCCTCTTACTGTGCAGTTGTATTTTCTTTACTTTATAAAGACAGCGTAGACTTCGGGTTTTACTAACCTGAAGCTCAAATAAATGTGACTGCAGCTGCCAACTCCGAGAAAGTAAACAAACTTTTTGGGAAACTGTCGCCTTCACTCACATTTAAAGGCAGGCTCACCTCCACACACACACACACACACACACACACACACACACACACACACACACACACACGTTTCCAGCAGGTAAACTTTTATTAATTGAGTCGGTGGAGACAGCGATTGAGGAGAGAAAAAAAAAATCAATTTCTGCCTCTCCCACCAATTTTTTATAACATGCTCTGTCCTCCACTTCAAAGAGCACATCTCTTTAGTTAGTGTCGAAATAAGTAGGTTGACATCAGTTGTATTTTGTCCTGCTTTTCTTGCCAAGACAAAACCTGCAGCTCTTTTTTTTTTCCAGCTGCGGTACACGAGAATGATCAAAAACAGATCTGGAAAATATTCAGAAATGATATTTTTAGTTAACTTGAGGTCAACATCAGAGTTCAAAATGTTCTCTTATCCACCTTTAAGCGACTTTGTAGCGGTGTCTCTATAAACTTAGCTAATAACTTGGAAGAAAACACTGTATGAGTTGATGCATAGCATAATGCAGCATACTAATCATAAAATTAATGCTAATGTTAGCATGCTAACGCTGATGTCAGATAGTTGTCTAAATGACACAGTTAAAGCACTAAAACAAAAAAAATACCCAGCCTGTTTTGTTTGTTTTTTGTAAAAAAATAAAATAAAATAAATAAAAGTGTTATTGGTGTCTGGACAAAACTTGCTATCATTAAGTTGCAATTAGTGGGAACCACACCTCACCTAGCAGCGCCAGCTGAGCCCAGCCCATCACCTAATAGCGACCCAACTGGAGCTCTGCTCATTTCATTCTTTGAAACTGGTTTTGCTGCTGTACAATGGCTGCTGGAAATGAGAAGTGTTTTGTTGTTGGCTGCAAGAAATGTCCATGCACATACTCCAAATCAAGGTGAACACAGCTGCTTAGCTTCAATTTACTTTTTAATGTCAGACAGTGACCCAACCACATTGCCATAGATAATTCTAGTTTGCACAAATTGTGCAAACTTATTATCTGGAAAGTTAATACGTGGAATATTAACGGCAGGGTTTACCACCAGACTTTGAGTGGAAGAAAGTTCTGTCCCTGCTGAATCAGCAGATTAAAACTTTCTCCCATTCTTAGCTGGACACCTAGGAAGAGCGAGGATGATGTCGCATAACAGGGATGTCCTGTCAGTTTCTGAAACTAGTAAAGGCGCACCAGGGGTCAGTCCAACCTGGATGGGTTGGACTGACCCCTTTTTTGTCTGGACGCCTTCTGGGACTGTGGGTGGGTTGACTTACCTTTAAGAAAGCCCTTCTTGCATCCTTGGCGGTTAAGTTTTAGGGTTACTACTGTGCATGTGTCTGCAGCCATTTTCACATGTATAAAGCCCTAAAACTGCTTGTCCTAGACGAAGCTCAAATTAGGCAAAACTGACCAGAATCTGTGAATGATTTTTAAAAAATTTTTGCAGAGAATGTAATGAACATGTTTTGCATAGTCCAGAAACATGTCCTATGTTGTTCAAGGAAGCATAATAGTTCTCCTTCTTGTTTTAGTCAGTAGGTAGTGGAGATGATTTCAGAATATAAATAAATTGCATCACGAAAAAAGCTGCAGCTCTAAAATACAACTTTTCGGTATGAGAAATTAAACAGTTTGTTCCCTCCCAGTGGTAATATCCTACATATTAACTGAAAGTTGTATTTAGCTACAGCAGTAGATCTTACTTCTGTGAGTGAATGCAGTGCGACAAAACCCCCCCCCCCGAAAAACCAAACTGGATATAAATCAGATTTGTGTAATAAAATGAAATGAAATGTGAGTGTTATGAAGACAAATGGTGTTAATTTAAAATGTGTTTTCTGCCAGAAATGGCAGTAATAATGCTGTCGCTCACCTTCCATGTGCATTCTGGTGGATGATGCTAATATATTTCTTTACGCAACAGGCAAGTGGTGCCTGATAATGAAGTGCCTTGCCACGCAAGTAGCATTTTGTAACATAGGAAAACCTGGCTTTACTTACCCACTAGGAGTAGACGAAATAGAAACAAAAATTTATTGCAGCATTTAGAAAAATTGTAAAGTAATCAGTTTTTCTCTCTTTGGCTACAAATTAATAATTGCATACAGTAATATCCTTACAAAGAGAAAGATAAGCCTACTTCACTTTACAAATTAAATTAACTAGTGCGGTCTTCATTCTATTTTAAAATGTTAACATCCCTGGATGCTTTCAAAAGAGATAAAATAGTACAGTAGCAAAAGTATTCCAATCGTAATATTTGATGGTTTGCAAACACGATCAATAAAAGTTCCTATTGTTTTCATCAGAGAAAGAATAATTATTGTAATGGCAATAATGTTTTTCTTTTTGTGGTACAGAACAAACTTTGACGTCAAAAAGGTTTTGGTGTTCTGCAAAGTGAATAACTTTAAACCCTTTTTCACTTTTGAAAAGTTGGTAAATAAATATATTTGGTGTATTTTGTGACACAACAAAGCGCCTGCACACAAAAAAACACGCTTGACTTTTTATGATCATGTCCAATATGTCTTTATGAATAAGTTACATTCAGGTTTCTTTCTTTTTTCCTTTTTTTTTTTTAATCAGCCAATGAAATGATTTATTTAGTAACACAAAACTCACAAAATTTACACTGTAGATCCCGGCACTAAACGAGTTCATCTATTTCCTGCTGACTGGTAAATAGCCTCATGTGTATCATCAGTAATATTCATAGCTCTACTTTCTCCAGACGATCATGAATTATTAACTCTCAGAAAAGATGAATTGCTTCAAAATGGTTGTTGATGCATCTCTGCTAGAAGCCGTGTGTTACACAATGGAGTGCGTTAATGTTCAAAAGTTCAAAATGTGTTTCACCGCACCGCTCGGGACGCTTAGTGTTTTAAAATTTAATACCGGAGCTTGATTCAGCCATGAACTTTGGGGACTACATCAAGCATGTGCACCACTGACCAAATTAACTTCATGTTATGAAGACATGCCTTCGTGTTTAGTCCTCATGAACTTTTTACACCCTCAAAATGCCACTGTATTTTCTGTGCAATTACAGTTTCATGCGATGAAACTGACACAGATTGGAAAATAATTCACACCTTTGGAAATCTTGACAAATAAAGATGGTTGTCGGGTCACTGCATTCAACCAGAAGTCAATGCAAGAGGTTTGCTATAGAAGATTTGAGATTAAACGGAGTTATGAATGTCGAGCGACTCGGCAAACAGTGAAGTTTAGGGCAGCGCCTGTCTCAATGCCTCGAGTTTTGAATGTACGGTACGATGGTGCACGATTCAGTGCATCAGTTAAACATTGAAAATGTATGAGACAACAGTAAATCAATCAAGACATGGCTGTCCACCTAAACTGAGAGGCCAAGAAGGGAGAGATTTAACCAGGAAAGTGGCCGAGAAACCCACGGCAGCTTTGGAGGAGCTGCAACAATCAACACTTTAGATGGTAGGATCTGTCACAAGGTCAAACACTCGTTGGGCTCTCCATAAATGCAGTGAGGGTTCATAGAGCTAAACATGGAGCAATCTTGGTATGTTGAAATCTTCCCATAAAAAAAGAGCCTTGGACAAATGTTGACCTTCCAGCTCTCCAAGCTATTTTGCAAAGAAATGTCAATTTCTAAAAAGCTGGTTGAGACAAAAAAAGATTTCCAGCTGTCACTGTGGCAAACGGTATAAATGTCTACAAAGTATTAATTTGTTTCTGTTTGTAAAGTAGTTTGAAAAGCACATGTCAGTTTCCTTCCACTTTAGCAAACAGGCATGTGATTTTTGTTGGTCAGCTACACAAAATTGCACAATAATACTTTTGACATTTTTGGTTGTGGCCTGACAAGAAGAACTTTATATCCTCTGCTGATTGCCAGCCAGGATGCCATGCCAAAACAACACAGAGAACAAAGATGGGAGAACAGAAGAAGAAGAACTCCCTACCATATCTACTTCCCTTAGAAAAAATCATGACAGCACAGTGCAACCAATTTTCGAATAAAGCTGAGGTAATACAAGTCTGCTGCAGATGTAGCGATCCTGAAATCCCAAACGTTACAGCTGCTGCACCGCGTGTCGAGCCGAGCCGATGTGCTCCCAGGAGGAGTCGTTCTCAATATGCTCACATATTGTTTTTATTTTAATGTTGTTACAGGACACAATGATTCGCCTGAGATGCAACAAAATGAGGGATGCAAATTTTCTAAGGGACGTGCACATTGCCGTTTTGCTTAACAAATTTTCTTTGAAAGGTTAAAAAAAAAAAAAAAAAAAGCAAAGCTTCCAGTGGAAAATAGGGTACTGGATAAATAGAGAAACAATGCAAGGTAAATATATATATATGTGATGCTGAAAGGAGAAAAGTGCCTAAAATGACTCTCTGCTACTTCCTAACAACAAATACGTTTTACAATGGGCGCTATTGATTTCAAGCTTATATGATTTGTTTATCTTGAAAATTGCTACGGCTCTTTTCACCGATACCTGAGTGGAAAGCCTTCGGGCTACGAGAAACAATGCTCAGATATCCAGCGGCTCCATATTAGATCT
This sequence comes from Poecilia mexicana, assembly GCF_051168715.1. Taxonomy (NCBI): domain Eukaryota; kingdom Metazoa; phylum Chordata; class Actinopteri; order Cyprinodontiformes; family Poeciliidae; genus Poecilia; species Poecilia mexicana. The sequence goes on from NW_028263379.1 coordinate 27,538,856, forward strand.
TCGCCACACTTCAGAGTTCTTATCAGAGAGCGCGGCCAACCCGCGTGTCACCGCCCGGAGGCGCATGCGCCTCGGACAGGCGCGTGAACGTGATGCGTTCAGGCGGCTGCGTGCCTCAGTGTCTTTCGGTTCATTGAGGCACGAGTGAGAAATAAGGTGAAGTATGGGATAGGTTTTCTTTGTTGTTGTTTTTTTTATTGGACTATAACAAAAAGTCCCCGTCCTTGAACGTTAAACGCTGTTTTGGCTTCCGTCAAAGATGACAAGCATCTCTTTGCGACGGCGTAGATGGAAGATTAGCCCACTTAACTCTCAGAAATCAATCCGCCATGCAGCTCAGGCGCTCCTTGTGGATCTTTTCAGGCGCTCCTCTGCAGGGCTAATGTTCTTTCCTCACTCATTTCACTGTAATCAACAACTTCATAAAGGAGGGACGCGCAGGAAGGAAGTAACTGTCTGAATCGCTAATCGCCAAATCCAATTTCTGGAATCAATGGCATTGATTAGTCAATTAATTTAGCATCCACAATGCAGCCAGCTCTGCTTTGGGTATTTTGGAAGGGTTTTAGTGGTCGAATGCATTATTGAGAGAGGCTTTTTACCAAGAAGTGGCTGATGCAGAGAGCTTAGGAGGCTGTCACTCATGGAGTTAAGCTTTATTTGCGGAGCTAGTTAGTGTGAGCAGCCTTCCGGTCCTGCAGTGTGAGGGCCGACGTCTGTTTATTTTACAGGAGAGCGGGAATATCAGTTGTGTTGAACGAGGCTTTGCCTTGTCAAGAATATTGATTAAGCAGCTTTGAGCCTCGTGTTTTGTGTGATCAAATGTCCGCACATCCCTGCAGGTTGACGTTTGGGGCGTCGGATGTAAAGACAGGACCTCTTTGGAGGTTTGTGTTTCTGCCATTACTGGTAAAAAGATTAAAAGTTATAGTAATGCTGCTGCTTTGACTTAAAGTCCTTTATATGAGATTCGTGGAAAAATGCTTGATAAGCTGCCTTTCAGCCATTTGGTCAGCAGCGCTAGGGTTGTGTTTGTAGGTTGTCTAGGTTTGAATATATGACTAACACTTAATAATTGCTTAACAACGTTATTAATTATTAATAAAGCTAGGTTCTTGAGTCAAAATGACTAAGTCAGGCCAACACTTGGTTTTCAGAAAACAGTCTGATAAGGGTTAGGTTTTAAATTAATAGATGAAGATATAAGTCCAACACTGTTATCTGAACAGCAATATACTACACGAGCTATTATTTCAGAAAGGTCACAATATGCTTAAGTCCTTTTTTGTTTTTTGCCAAAATCATCTTTTGGCAAAAAAAAAAAAAAAAAGACATAAGCCATTAATATAGGAGGGTGACAATATGGAACAAAATACAGACAACATCTCTCAAATATATCGCCTGATTTTCTTTGTTTAAACTAAATTTGGTCAGTAAATAAAAAATAAAAATCTTTTTCTGACCATCCAGTTAATCAGTTAGCTCTCAAGTTGGTTTCTTTTGTAGCTTTGACTGTAGTCAAAACTATAAGGAAATGAGTAGGCTAATAAAGATGTTGCTGGGTTACTAAAGTGTTAAAGGAGCTTGTTTGGTGAGCTGTAGAGAAAAAACCCCCAGTCCTGACAGTCTGATGGCAAAAGATTTATGATTTGTGAGAACGCCACAGCTGGTCTCCGCTGTTAGCTGCTAACAGCTGTAAAGATGGCCTCTGCATTCAAACTCCCTATTGATGCTAAGCTAAACTCATAATGCTTCAGCTGATCAAACATAATCTGGGTAATTCCTCACTAAACAGAAATGATCTAAAAAGCATTTTGAGGTCACTGAAACATTTATGTAAGTGTCAAAACACACAAATTGACTAACTGAATAGCATCATGTGTGGAGTAAAGACTAGGTTTAGATTATTCAGCAGTACTTAGAATTTTTAAAGCACATTTCATGAGATTTGTGAAACTTGTATCTGTAAAAAAAAACTGTAAATATCCCAGGCAGAGCGGGTGTTTTTCCAAAAATATCCCTATAATCTAGTTTGGTCATGCTTTGTGTACTACATTTGTTGCTATGCCTCTAACTTATAGCGTTATGTCATGGTGTTTATGTAAGAGTATAACACTGAGGGAATCTCAAGTTGGACCATTCCGTGTGTGTGTGTGTGTGTGTGTGTGTGTGTATGTGTGTACGTGTGTGTGTGTTTTTTTTTCCTGTTGTTGTTGTTTATTCCTCGGCCTACTGGGGAATCGGCAGAGGGATTTAGATCACAGAGCAGCAGAGGTGGATATCATGAATAGAAAGTGGTATTCTGCTAAGACGCAGCAGGAAAAGGGCCGTACCGTGTAGTCAAGGTCTGACAGAAAGTAAGTTTTACCTGCAGTTAAGACATATATATTTATATATATATATAAAAAAATGTCCTTTGAAAAGTTTAAGGCGAGCGATTCCTTCGCTCTCGGGCCACACTCAGAGGCCATGAATACTGTAGGACCTTATGGATTTCTCCACGCCACTCAGGCATGCAGTGCCGATGTGGGATTTGAGCCGTGTCCACTATAAATAGTCAAATGGTCCAGGATGGCTTCCCGGCCCGCTGACAGCTCCCTGACAGGACCTGATCTGCTCTGTGAAGGGACACACAGACTCCATTTCCTGCTTCTCAGTCATGCTCTCGCTCTGAAGGGAGCGAGGACACAATGAGGACTGCTCATTGTGCCACCTCTCTGCGGCTCGCGCTGCAAACGCGCATTAACCTGCCGAGTGAAAGGATGAAGTGCGGCGAGGACGCGGCAGGAGGAGCGCAGGAAAGCAAACGTTGGTGCAATATTGTCTCCGCTGCGAGGGCCAGTAAAGGCTGTTGATTCTCCGCGGCGTGTGGGCGTTCAAGTGTGTTGTTTTTTTTTGTTTTTTGTTTTTTTTTCAGGAACTGTGAAACGCTATAAGTATGTGTAGGCGCAAGGGCAGTGCCTGTGTGTCGGTCTGCGGCTGATTGTCAGCGTTTCGTCTCTGAAGCCTCGCCGGTATGCAGCGTTGTGCTCCAGGCCGGCGTGTTTTAAAGTGTGTGTGCGTGTGTGGGGGGGGTAACACGCAACAGTACGTGTTCTGCTGGTAAACTCGGTATTAGCAACAAGAGATTTCAGGCTTGGTCAGCTATGAAAGCACAACTACGTGACAAGAGTGCCTCCGCCGCCGCCCACAGATATAGCGCGCCCTTATCCACTAATTAAAACTCTCTATCACTCCATGTCTCACTTGGCAATCTCTCCATCCTTCAATTCCCCCAATTTTCTCTCCGAGATCCCTCCACCTCTCATTATCTATCCATCACTCTCCGCATCCCCGGTTGGCGTTCAGGCCTCCCTGTTTCTCGGCAGTCGCTGCGGGGTGCCAGTAGGTGGCGTTGTGTTTCATAGCGTTTCGGGTGTTCGTAGGCATAACAGGGTCCTGTGGGTCCTTCAGGGCCTTTTCGTCACAGTAGTCCCTGTCACATGCCTGAGGAGTCACGGCAGTGCTAACGAGTGGAAGTGGAAGTTTCTTAAGCCCTGTCTCTCCCGTGCTGTACACACACACACACACACACACACCCCCACACACACCATACACACTCTCACTCCAGGACAGGCGTCTTCCTCTGACAGCTCATTGTTTACTCCCGTAGGACCTGTAGCCTGGATCTGCATCTGTAGCTGGAAACTGTGCTGCTGTTCTCATCCGATGATTAAGCCATTGCTCCAGGAGACAAAAAGACAAAAAACAAAAACGAATGAAACCTGCGAGCTACAATGGGGATTGTCACGATTTGACTTTCGAAGTATCTGCTGTGATAAGTTTGAGCTGCGACGTGAACGCGTTTCTTTAGGGGTCTCATCGTCATTCTGCCAGCTCGCGCCGCGTCTTTAGAAAGTGGAATTTTTTTTCCTCATCTCTGCGCAAACAAGCTCCGAGGGGGGAAAGGAGCGTAAAAGGCCGGAGCTAACAAAGAAAGTGTCTCCCATTTTGCTGGTGTCTCTCTTGGCTCTTATGAAAATAAGATGCTCCCTGCATGGTGGAAATGCATTTGTAATCCTTGAACTATACTGTATCAATAATCTGAGAAGCTAATATTGTCGGATGGCATTCCGCTCTCCCCATCCGCCTTGTTTATTTACCCATGTGAAACTCAATTTCTCTGCCTCTGTCTGGCTCCAATCCTCTCTGTGCCTCGCTCTTTTCCCTCCCCTCTCCGCCTCCTCTCTCTCTCTCTCTCTCTCCCTCTCTCCCTCTCTCTCTGTTCCTTTTTCTCTCTCTCCTCTTGTTCGTCATGATTTGAGCTCAATCGCATGAGATATTGGGGAATGGAAATCGGTTTTGACTCGTCCTTGTGGTTCTCGGCGGATGCGCGCAACGATCTCTGCTGAGTTGTTTGTGTTTATGGTGGATATCTGAGGGGCCCCGCCCCTCTGGAGATGACTCGGAGTGCAAATCCTGTTTAAAGGCAACTGTGTATGTGAGTCTTCATCGCTTCCTCTAAGCAGATTTGCACAAAAAAAAAAAAGAAAAAAGAAAAAATAGCGCCTTGGCCCAGAGTTGCACAGTTTGAATAAATAAATGGATAGGAAATGGGGGGATCAAGCGGGTGAAGGGTCCCATTAGATATTATTGCATCTGTGTAGCCATGGATTATCACTCCCATCCTGTTGTGTGTTTGGCTGAATGTGTGTGTGTGTGTGTGTGTGTGTGTGTGTGTGTGTGTGTGTGTGTGTG